>NW_007729494.1:112217-114176 GCF_000696425.1 Galeopterus variegatus
CGGGAGCAGCCGGCTCGGCTGCAGTTGCCCTCGCTGCCGCGGCGGGCCGGGGCACCCGGGAGCTGCGGCGACGGCGGGGAGGCAGCCCCAGCCCGCGCTGGGAGAGCGGAGAGCGGCGGTGGCGGCGGCTCCTTGGCGTTCATGAAGGGCGGTGCGAGGAGGGCGGCGGAACACAGCTTTTAGGAAGAGCGGAGGTCTCACTGCTCGCCTGCACCAGGATGGCCGAGTGGTTAAGGCGTTGGACTTAAGATCCAATGGACATATGTCCGCGTGGGTTCGAACCCCACTCCTGGTAGACTGCTTCTTTTTCCCTCAAATTTTTTAAAAAATAGATCTCACCGCATACACCACACCTTGGACATTAGAATGCCGACTTGTGGCTGGGAGAAGCCGTAGCCCTGTCACAGCGCGCGGCTCCGCGGGGAGGAGACCACACTGCCAGCGGCCTGGGCGTGGCGGCGGCGGCCCCGGAGCTTGGCCCAGCGCCCCGGCTGCAGGGCCGGAGTCGGCCGGGTGGGGGAGGGCTACAGACCTGGCAGTGTATTTTAAAAACTTGTGCAAGTAGTAAAAAACACATCTCTGTCTTTTTGTCTTGTTTTCTCTAGAGTTAATTTTGTGCAGACAACTCTTCAGTTAACTCCTAGAAGGCGGAGACTGCATGCATCATAGCTCCAAAATGCACTCTCACTTACATTAGGCTTAGAATTCTAAAATGCTAACACTGTGGTCTTTTGTTGTTGTTGTTTTGTTCTTTAGTTTTTTTCCTTTCTTTTTTTTAAAAGTACTTTTTAAAAATTTTTTTAATTTTAATTTTTTATTTTATTTATTTTTTTTACAGATTTTATTTTATTTTTATTTATTTATTTATTTGTGTGTGTGTGTGTGTGTGAATTTATTTATTAATTTTTAGCTCCCACCAATAAGTGAGAACATGTGGTATTTCTCTTTCTGTGCCTGACTCGTTTCACTTAATATAATTCTCACAAGGTCCATCCATGTTGTTGCAAACGGCAGTATTTCATTCGTTTTTATCAGACTTTAAAAGTACTTTTTAAAAACGAAAGCAATCTGAGACTTTAAAAAGCTGCAAGAACAGTGCAAAGAACTTATTCGCCCTTGAATCGTTTTAGAGTAAGATACCGACTAGATGCCCCAATACCACCATTAAATTCAGGAAATTAACACTGATAATTTACTACCATCTAATCCTCAGACCCCACACACCAGTTTTCTCAAGAATGTTCTTTATAGCAATAAGCTTCTATTCATAACTGTTGCTTTGCGTTGCTTCGCCCCCCACGGATTTGTCACCCCTCTTCCCCTGGGTGACTGAGACACAAAGGATTACTCAAAGCCCATCTCTTCTGAGCAGTGAGAAGCCCTGAAGAGGTTAACTTCCCTGGGAACGCTCAAGCGAGAGCCAACCCTTCCATTTGGGAATTTAACCCCGAATTGGGGTTCTCTTCCTGCATTTATTTTCCAGACCAGGAAGTTACAGGAAGAGAACAAAGGTGGGGATATAGTTTAACAATATAGGCTGGTAACTTTCAGTGAAACAAGCCAGATGACATTCCAGTAAGGCAATTAAGTGATCTCATCAACACAAGCTTGATCTTAGCAAACATTCCTTCTTTTAGCAATTTCTCAGTATCTTTACATAACAATCAGTAACTAGTCTGTCTTTGAGTCAGAAACCTGCTGTGCCACAATTCTTATCTTGCAACATAGACTTATAGCCTGGAGGAAAATTTCCTATCTTTGCAACGTCAATATTTGAAACTGCAAGGCATTGGAAAACCAGGCCCTATGAAGTACATATGCCTTTTAGTATATTCCACAATAACAATGCTTTGTGTTTACTTATGTCTCCTTAGGCTTTTTTTTTTTTTTCCTTTTTGTCTTTTTTCGTGACTGGCAACAGATCGCAACCCTCAGTGTCGTGCCTGTACCGGACTGGGA
>NW_007729494.1:114685-147874 GCF_000696425.1 Galeopterus variegatus
TTTTTTTTTTTTTTCCTTTTTGTCTTTTTTCGTGACTGGCAACAGATCGCAACCCTCAGTGTCGTGCCTGTACCGGACTGGGACCGGCAACGGGATCGCAACCCTCGGTGTTGCGCCGGCACCTCGCTCAGCCAGTGAGCGGCCAGTCTGTATGTGGGATCCGAACCCTCAGCGGGAGCGCCACCGCGCTCCCAAGCGGCACACTGTAGCAGTGTGCCACCGGGCCGGCCCTCCTTAGGCTTCTTTAATCTGCGTCATTTCCTCAGTCTCTCCTGACTTTCATGATCTTGACACTTCTGAAGATGATAGGCCAGTCATTTTGTAGAATATCCCTGTGTCAGTTTGCCCTGATGCTCCCTCCTGCTGTGTGGGGAAAATAGGATAATTTAGTCAGGCTCCCTGGGTCAGGTCTGGTTGGGGGTCGAGCAGCACATTCTTAACTCTTTGTAAACAAGTTGTGTGTGGATGGAGTTAGTGTGCATGTGCACCAATGTATCCTTCTAGTTTTCTGCTATTGTGTGTTCTTCAGTTTTGTGAAGCAGGCTGGTGGCAGAGAGCTCGTGTCTAAAAATAGAGCATGTTGACTGTGCTGGCAGCTGCTCAGTTTTCAGGTTTTTCTTTGGACTTTGCCAGGAGCAGTTGAGTTTCCGAGTTTCTCTTTGTACTGCCTAGCTCTTTGATGTCTGTGTGCTGAGTAAAGACTATTCCTTTTTTTTTTTTTTTTTCCTTTTTGTCTTTTTTTGTGACTGGCAACGGATCGCAACCCTCAGTGTCACGCCCGTACCGGACCGGGACCGGCTACGGGATCGCAACCCTCGGTGTTGCTCCCGCACCTCGCTCAGCCAGTGAGCGGCCGGTCTGTATGTGGGATCCGAACCCTCGGCGGGAGCACTGCCACACTTCCCAAGCGGTGCACTGTAGCAGTGCGCCACTGGGCCGGCCCTTAAATATGGATTCATACCTGGATGTTAATGGAATTTTTTCTTTTTTGAGACCGGCCGCACCGCGCTCAGCCAGTGAGCGCACCGGTCACCCCTATATAGGATCCGAACCCGCGGCAGGAGCGCTACTGTGCTCCCAGCGACGCACTCTCCCAAGTGCGCCACGGGCTCGGCCCTTGAGTAAAGACTATTCCTACTTCAACCAAGGCTCCAAGGACCTTTTGCCAGTTACCTAGCTGATAGACCTGCGTGTGAAGGGTTTGTGAACAGGCTGGAGGGGTCTGTGAGCATGAGAGACCCAGCCCTAGCTCTACATGATGAGATTCAGGTTCTGCTGCTTTAGCAGGACTATCACTGGAGCGATGCTGTGGTCGCATTGCATCCTCTCAGGTGGCATGATTTTGATGTGTCCTGTTGTTAATATTAACTTAATATACTTGAGCAAGCTTCTCTGCCAGGCTTCCCCACTATAAAGTTACTCTTTTCCCTCTGTGATGAATACATGTTTTGAGGCAAAGTGTTTTGAAGCTATGTAGTATCCACCTCCTCATCAAATGCCATTTTATTCACTTATTTATAAGTTATGTAAGTATGTATGCATGGTGTATTATTTTAATGAATGATTACAATCTATTCTACCATTATTTGTTTTGATGCTCAAAGTGTCCCAAATTCGGCCAGTGGGAGTCCATTCCAGCTGGCTTTTTACATGTCTCCATCATTCTTTAGCACTTACTTGCTTCTTAGTCTAAGATGTTCCAGGCTCACCTTGTATTTTCATGACCCAGTCTAGAATCATCCATTTTCCAACAGTTCCTGGTTTCTTCTACTGGAATATGGTATTAGAAACCAAGATCTCAGTGTTAGGTGTGCTCATTGCTTTTGAGGCATTGCTGTTCCCAAGCACTCTGGGTAGACAGAATTAGGTAATGTGTATGTGTATGCACATGCACATAGACATCTATATATATCTGTGCATTGATATTTATATCCAGGAGTTCATACTTGCAATTTTGATCCAACGCTACAGACTTTGCTGTAGTTTTCCTCTCTGTATTTGTAACTCCCTAAACTCCTCACTTCCCATAAACCTCTACCTTGCTTGGGCCCATGTAATGGCTTTAGAATGGAATTGTTCAGGAAGGGAAGGAAAGAGGGAAAGAAAGTGTCTAAATAGTTTGGAAATAAGCATCCTGCTAGCACCCAAAAACTGGCTGTGAGCCAGTCACTGTTTGATACTTGGAATGTGAAGAAAAATAACCCAGCCTCTGCCTCAAGGAGCTCAGATAGTGAAAAACTGTGACTTTTATTTTTATTTTTATTGTTACATAGTTGCTTGTACTTATCTGTGAAGTACAGAGTTGAATATCAATACCTGTGTGCAATATGTGATGCTCAAATCTGAATAATTACTATTTTCAACAATATACCGTGTCATCACTTTTCATGGCCCTTGACCAATTCCTCCCTCCCCCCTTCCCCTTTACCCACTTTTGGTAACCTCAGTTCTTTTGAAAGTTCAATATATTATTGTAATTGTTGTATCTTTCTTTCTTTCTTTCTCTTAGTTTATTTGTTTACTTTTTAGCTCCTACTTATGAGTGAGGACATGTGGTATTTCTCTTTGTGCCTGGCTTATTTCACTTAACATGATTTTCTCTAAGTTCATCCATGTTGCTGTGAATGGCAATAGTTCATTCTTTTTTATGGCAGAGTAGTATTCCATTGTGTAAATATACCACATTTTCTTTATCTAGTCATCTGATGATGGACTTAGGTTGGTTCCAACTCTTGGGTATTGTAAATACAGCTGTGATAAACACAGGAGTGCTCTTCAACATGATGATTTCCATGCCTTTGGGAATACACCCAGCAGTGGAATTGCTGGATTGTATGGAAGTTCTATCTATAGTTGTTTGAGGAACCTCCATACTGTTTTCCATAACAGCTGCACCAATTTACAGTCCTACCAACAGTGTAGGAGGGTTCCCTTTCTCCTCGTGATAGAGTTTGGATATGTTGTCCCCACCAAAACTCACATGGAAATCTTTTTCTTTTTTAACTTTTATTGAATCAAAATTGATTATACATATTTTTTGGTTCCAACATTGAGACATGTTGATCAAATCAATTTTACTAGCACATACATTGTTACAAATTGTAATTATTCTTTATGCCCCTTGTCCAATCTCTCCCCATCCCCCTCTCCCCTCTAATTACCCTAGATTCCTTCTCTCCTTCTGAAAGAATAATGGTTACTCTGTTGATTTATTGCCTAGATTATCTGTCCAATGCTGAGAGGTGTGAACAGGTCCCCCAATATTATCATAGAGCAGATGCTTCTTCTGTCACTCTGAAATGGTCTTTGTGGAGAGAGACATTCTCTTCTTTTCTTTATCTCTGCTGGTGACTCTCCTTGTGTCAATGCACTCCAGTGGCTGGCAGACCATCTGTGTGGTGGTTGTCGTGTCTAGCCATTTTCACAGCAACCATGGTTATTGTGGTGTCTGTGGTGGACCACTCACATGGAGGTGAGATTTTTAGCATGCCTCTGGTCCCTGAGGCACTTGTGCGGTGTGCCTGGTTGTGGGGGGGGGGTCCAGTCCCCTTCTTCATACCCCAGGTCCCTGGGCAGAGCCCCGAGGTGCTGGTGGTGTACCTGATTGTGGGTGGGGGAGTCCCGTCTCCTTCTACATGCCCTGGGTCCCTGTGTGGGCCCCGAGGCACTGGCACAGTGTGCCTGGTTATGGGAGGGGGGTCCAGTCCCCTTTTCCATGCCTTGGGTCCACAGGCAGGCCCCGAGGTACTGGCACAGTGTGCCTGGCTGTGGGGGGGGGGGTCTGGTCCCCAGATCTATGCTTTTGGTCCATTCACAGGCCCCAAGGTGCTGGTGTGGTGTGCCTGGTTGTGTGATGGGTGTCTGGTCCCCACCTCCATACCTCGGATCTCCAGATGGGCCCCAAGGATCTGGCCTGGTATGCCTGGTTGTGGGGCAGGGGGGTGTCTGGTCCCTGGCTACATGACTCGGGTCCCCTGGTGGGCCCTGAGATGCTGGCATGGTGTGCCTGGATGTGGGAGAGGGGTCTGGTCCCCTTCTCCATGCCTTGGGTCCATGGGCAGGCCCTGAAGTGCTGGTGTAGTGTGCATGGTTGTGTGATGGGGGTCTGGTCCCCAGCTCCATACCTCAGGTCCCTGGATGGGCCCCGAGGCTCTGGTGTGGTGTGCCTGGTTGTGGGAAGGGTGTCTGGTCCCTGGCTGCATGCCTTATGTCCCCTGGTGGGCCCTGAGGCTCTGGTGGTATGCCTGGATGTGTGAGTGGGGTCTTGACCCTGGCTTCATGCCTCATGTACCCTGGCAGGCCCCAAGGTGCTGGTGGTGTGCCTAGGCTGGAACTAAATTTTGTCCTTTGCTTACTTCTAAAATGGGGGAACTTCCTGTGGGAACCAGTACTTGAGCTGTGTGGTTGAGTTAAGTTGCTGCTTTACTGCTGTTTCCATAGGGAAGTCTTTTTTTGTAGCTCAGGGTTTAATGGTTGACCTTATAGGTACTTCTGGCTCTCCAGAGACCCGGTGCACCTGGGTTGTTTAAAAACTCTGATCTGGGCCTGAGTTTTTCATCAAACTGTACCCCATGCAATTCTGCATTCCCGACCAGTATCCTCTTAGTGATCCTGTGCTGATTGAGGGGCAGATCGGCTGTCCTTGCTGTGTCCCAATGTTCTCCCAGTGGGCTTGTCTCCCATACTGCCCATGCTCCAAACACTTCCCATGGGATGTGCCCTGTGCCGGTCCGTCGCATTGACTCACCAGCCTCTGGATGGCTCCCCTTTTACAACTGTGTTTTGACTCCTTGCTCCTGTGTGAGTCCACAGGAACCCTATTAGTGGTCTTGCTGTCCTGGGGGCCACCAAGGACCTCTTCTCCCCTGCTACCTCCAAGTAACTCCATCTGAAGGGCACAGCTACGGCTTCTATTGGCTCCTGCTCCATAGGCTCAGTGACTGGAGCATTAAAGCGGCTGCAGCCCAAAATGCTCACAGCAGTTTTTTCTTTCTCTCATCATGGTTTCTCCCGCCTTCATGAACTCCATAGGTCTCTCCTCCTGTTCCTCTGAGCTCCAGCGGCCCCAGCTTGGCTGATGTTACATTTTTATAGTTGTAAATTGGTTGATTTGTGGGAGAGAGTGATGTCTATTCTGCCATCTTGACCAGAACTCCTCCTCATGTGGAAATCTGATCCCCAACATGGCAATGCTGGAAGCTGTTTGAGCCATGGGGGCGGATCCCTCATGAATGGATTAATGCTCTCCCTAGGTGGGGGGATTAATGAGTGATTTCTCGCTCTATTAGTTCCCGTGAGAGCTGGTTGTTTAAAGGACCCTGGCACCTCCTCTCTCTCTCTTGCTTCCTCTCACCATGTGATCTGCTTGTACCCGCTGGCTCCCTGCCACCTTCCACCATGAGTAGAAGCAGCCTGAGACCCATGCCAGATGCAGCTGTCCCAGAATCATAAGCCTAATAAACCTCTGTTCTTTAGAAATTACCCAGCCTCAGGTAATTCTGTTACAGCAACACAAATGGACTAATACACCTCACAAGCATTTGTTGTTCTCTGTCTTTTCAACAATTGCCAGTCTATCTGGGGTGAGATGATATCTTCACACGGTTTTGATTTGCATTTCCCTGAAGGTGAGTGATGCTAAGCATTTTTTCAGCATTTTTCATTTTTTGCCATTTGTATATCTTCCTTTGAGAAATGCCTATTCACCTTCTTTGTCCATTTTTTAATCAGGCTGTTTATTTATTTTTTACTTTTAAGTTGCTTCAGTTCCCTGTATATTCTGGATATTAACCCTTTGGAGATACAGAGATCTTAATAAACCACACTTACAATGGAAAAAATATGAATTATGCTCAAGGTGCTTAAGGAGCATTGTGGGAAGCCCTAACTCCTGTGCAGAGTCAGCTTTGGTTGAGAACTGAATGAAGAGGAGCAGGGCGGGGGGATGGGCACAGAGAGAGGGATAAAGGTACAGGTGTGGGAAGCCATCTGGAAACCATGTGACAGATGGTGCCCAGGTTCACTGAAGGATTTGAAACAAGAAGCAAACTGACTAATGTTGCATTTGGCAACATCTGTATCTACTGATGTCGAGTGTCTTGGTCTGTCTATATGCTGGGAATGGAGTGGGGTGGCTGGAGGAAGGAGCATGTTAAATTGGCAGAAAATATTTTAGGGGAAAATTGTTTAATTTAGTCAGTAGCCAGTTAGACTGAGCTCAGTCTTTCTCTCTCTTCCTCCTTAAAAGCCCAGAATTGTTTCCTTGAAAAGTAGACCTGTTATATTAGACTGTTTATACTCGTACTTTCAAAAATTCTTAAAATATAGCAAATATTCAGCCTTATGACACGAAGGTCACAGGTTCAGATCCCCATACTGGCCAGCGCCAGAAAAAAAAAAAGAAAGAAAGAAAAAATACAGCAAATATTTTGAAGTTAAATTTGAATCACTCGTAGGTTTAAGCCACTAACAATTTTCTAAGAATTATTTTAACAATAAAGAATTTAAACCCCTACTTCGAATTATAAATTAAGAATGTGGATTTATAAACATTCTGTTTGCGGGTTTGAACTAGCGAGTTATTCAAAATTGTCTGATTATTTTCTATTGGGCTTTTTATGTAGAACTCTGTAGCAAAAGCTGTAATCAATACATTTAAACAGTGACACCTACTGGTTAATTTGAGGCAAATTCATATATTAAATTCCGTCTACCTTATGCTTACTATAAAATTCTGATAAATTGTTGTTCCATAGTTACTGTGTATTTAGGAGCAGATTAAGGCTATGCCTACTCCAGCCAGTAAATTGACTTTCTTTTTCTCCTTTGATCATTAGTGATAAATCCTCCACTGAAAAGAACTATGAATCACTGACACAACTTGCATGAGCCATTATTTTAATTGTGTGAGTAGAACCTTTATTTTCACTGTACTAACTTTGTTTTAATATAACATAGTCATGCATCGCTTAATGAGAAATGAATCATTAGGCTATTTCATAATTGTGTGTACATCATAAAGCAGACGGTATAGCCTACCACACACCTAAGCTCTATGGTACAGCCTATTGCTCCTAGGCTACAAACCTGTACAGCATGTGACTGTACTGAATACTGTAGGCAGTTATAGCACAATGGTATTTATGTATCTAGATATATCTAAATATAGAAAAGGTAACGTGCTGCACTACGACATTACAACAGCGATGATGTCACTAGGCAAAAGGAATTTTTCAGCTCTTTTATAATCTTATGGGGCCACCGTCATATACGTGGTCCATTGTTGACCAAAACCTCCTTGTGGAACACATGACTGCCTTTTTTCAAACTCTGAACCTGGGTCTAAAGTTGAAGGGAAATACATATCTGTATTAACCATCCAATTTGAGAAATTCTGAACAAGAAGCTTTCTTGGTCTGCAGTAGCAAGCTGCAATTTGGAGACCTTAATTATTTCCTTTGTTTTTCATTTTCTTTCAGACATAATTGCAGCTGGTCAATGAACAATTGAGAGCATGCCATGCACCTCACTCAAGAGCCAGTTGTTCAAATGGGATAAATGGAAATGCCCCAGTTTTAATGAGTCTGTTCAGTTACAAAGACATCATGTCAGAGGCAGAGAACATAATTCCAGGTTCTTTGCATCTAGTCATTACTGCTGTATAGAGGGCCATTGTGAACTAACCTGGCCTGAGTTTCATTTCCATCAAAATAGACTTTGATGACTCTAGACCATTTATCAGTGTGCTGGGCAGAGAAGAATGATTGCTGCTGCTGTTATGTCATTTTAAAGAAAGACAACATTGAAGCAGAATCCTAGGTTTTAGATTAGTATTTGGCAAAGGCTAAAGTCAAGATTAAAAGATCTGAAGTGGGGCGAGCCCGTGGCGCACTCAGGAGAGTGCGGCGCGGGTTCGGATCCTATATAGGGATGGCCGGTGCGCTCACAGCGCTCACTGGCTGAGCGTGGTGCGGCTGGTCTCCAAAAACACACACAAAAAAAGATCTGAAGTGAAAAGTGGACATTCCAGTGTGAGCAGACTGCATTGGGCAGGGACAACTGTGACCATAGAACGTAGGTCAGAGTCAGAACCATCTCATTACCCACACCAGTCGAGGGTCAGCCCCGGCCCTTACTGAAGTGAAGTGGAAACTGTGCCTAGCAGAGTGTTTCTAGTAAATGCACTCCATACCTGCTCAATAAATGAACAACCTCAATCCATGGAGTGTATTTCACAATCCATTTGGTGTGTTGTACATGTTAACTTTCATACAGGGTATGGGTTTTAAAATGTACCCAGGATTGATTTCAATCAGATGTGGTAAGACACACAGCCACAAAAATGACTTTCATGAAGGAAGAAATTTTTATGTCATGGATCCCTAGAAACTGGAGTCATGCCACACAATGCAGGGCCATGTGGGAAGCAGCAGGGTCGGTCAGGGGGCAGAGGAAGTGAAGGGAGAGCACAGGCAACAGTGGACATGTGGTTTTCACAGGAAGGAGCAGGCGAAGAAAGGCAAGCAGGCTTCGGACTGGCTGGTTTGAGTAATTTCAGTGGGCTTGGGGTATAAAGGCTGTTGTCAGTTGTCTGTCTCTAGGAATTTGCTAAGCCTGGGAGGGATGGGACCCATCCAGTCAGCGAGGCCACAGGTGCCAGAGCATCAAGAATACAGAAAACAGGAAAATATGGTTAATACAGTATGAGTTCAGGCATTCCCATTCTTCTACGTCCCTTCCTCTCCTCTTCCTTCTTCAGGTAGGGTGGATCTTTCCTGATTAGGACAACCAAGATTCACAAGCCCCAAGAGTCAAACGCTCAAGTCATTTCTATGTGGGTAGGCTATACAATGCACTTGTGCAATTCAAGTCTCAAATTTATCTTTGGGTTTAAGTTGTATTTTGAGCCATTTTATTCATGTTGAAAGTACCTGCATATAGAATCAATAGATTAAGCTATTGTTATACTTTAGTGATTCATAGAAAGTGTACATGTGGATTGACTGTGAAACCAGTTTTGCTGCAAAGGCAGAAGTTACTCAGAATTGATTGTGTTGGATGTATATTGCATTTGTCATAGCAATTGCAGTGAAGTAGAATGAGATCATTAGCAAAAAACATAATTTTTAGGGCCGACCCTGTGGCGCACTCGGGAGAGTGCGGTGCTGGGAGTGCAGTGGCACTCCCACTGCGGGTTCGGATCCTATATAGGGATGGCCAGTGTGCTCACTGGCTGAGCGCGGTGTGGGTGACACCACGCCAAGGGTTGCACTGCCCTTACCAGTCACAAAAAAGACAAAAAACCCGTAATTTTTAAAAGACAGAAACTTGGGAGGGGGATACAGATTACATTCTTCTGATTTGTTTATTAAACTTTTTATTTTCATTTAAAAGTCTTTAAATGCCTAATTTTACACCATCAACAACCTGTTCTTAAACAAAACTCTGGGTAAGTCCTTGAATGATTTTTATGTTTTAAAAAATAGTAGAGTTCTAAACTCAAACTTTTCCAATGCACAATAAGAGAACTTATTGTCCCCTGGGTATCACACCCACTGGGTTAGTCACAAATAGCTATATTAAGGATGTTGTTCACATTTTTTAAAGACTAGCAATTCTGACCCACCCAGTTCAGCTTTTTATTTTTTATTTTTTTTCTTTATGGTATTTTATTTTATTTTTTAAAATTAATCTAATTTAATTTTACTTCTCAAAATACATTGTACTTGATTTTCATGCCCCTTTACCAGTTCCTCTCCACCCCCTCCCCTCCCACATCGTATCTGTGCAGTTGCCTTAAATAGTTCAAGGAATTTTTGTGGTTATTCTGTCTTCTTCCCCCCACCCCCACCTTTTATGTGTTTGTGTGTTTATTTATTTATTAATTTTTAGCTCCCACAAATAAGTGAGAACGTGGTATTTCTCTTTCTGTGCCTGACTTGTTTCACTTAATATAATTTTCTCTAAGTCCATCTGTGTTATTGTGAATGGTAGTATTTTGTTCTTTTTTTTTATAGCAGAGTAGTATTCCATTGTGTAGATGTACCACAGTTTCCTTATCCATTCATCTTATAGACATTTGGGCTGGTTCCAGCTCTTGGCTATTGCACATAGTGCTGCAATAAACATTGGAGTACAGGTATCCCTTTGACATGATGATTTCCATTCCTCTGGGTATATTCCCAGCAGTGGAATAGCTGCGTCATATGGTAGATCTATCTGTAATTGTTTGAGGAATCTCCATATCATTTTCCATAAAGGCTGCACCATTTTGCAGCCCCACAGTGGATAAGGGTTCCTTTTTCTCTGCAACCTCTCCAGCACTTATCATTCTCAGTCTTTTGGATTTTAGCCATCCTAACTGGGGTGAGATGGTATCTCAGTGTGGTTTTGATTTGCATTTCCTGGATGTTGAGTGATATTGAGCACTTTTTCACATGTCTGTTGGCCATTCGTATATCTTCCTTTGAGAAATGTCTGTTCAGCTCGTTTGCCATTTTTAATTGGGTTATTTATTTTTTTGTTGTAAAGTTGTTTGAATTCCTTGTATATTCTGGGTATTAATCCTTTGTCAGATGTATATTTTGCAAATATTTTCTCCCACTCTGTTGGCTGTTTGTTTACTCTGTTGATTGTTTCTTTTGCTGTGCAGAAGCTTTTTAGTTTGATATAATCCCATTTGTTTATTTTATTTTACTTTTAGTTGCCTTTGCTTTTTGGGTCCTATTCATGAATTCTCTACCCACTCCTACTTCCTGGAGTGTTTCCCTTATGTTTTCTTGACAGAGTTTTATTGTTTCAGGATGCACATTTAATTATTTAATCCATTTTGAGTTGATTTTGGAATATGGTGATAGATAGGGGTCTAGTTTCATTTTCCTACAGATGAGTATCCAGTTTTCTCAGCACCATTTGTTGAAAAGGCAGTCTCTTCCCCAGTATGTAGACTTGCTGCCTTTGTCAAAGATCAGATGGCTGTAGGCATATGGGTTAATTTCTGGATTCTCTATTCTGTTCCATTGATCCATGTGTCTGTTTTTATGCCACTACCATGCTGTTTTGGTTATTATAGCTTTGTAATATAGTTTAAAATCAGGTAGTGTTATTCCAACGGCTTTATTTTTTTTTCTCAGGATTGTTTTGGCTATGCGTGGTCTTTTGTTGTTCCATATAAATGTCTGGATAGCTTTTTTCATCTCAGAGAAAAATGTCATTGGAATTTTGATATGGATTGCACTGAATTTGTAGATTACTTTGGGTAATATGGACGTTTTCACAATGTTAATTCTTCCAATCCAAGAGCATGGGATATATTTCCATCTTCTTATGTTCTCTTTAATTTCTCTCCACAGTGGTTTGTGGTTCTCTTCATAGAGATTTTTCACATCCTTGGTTAGCTTTATTCCCAAATATTTTATTTTTCTCGTGGCTACTGTAAATGGGCTAACTTTCTTGATTTCTTTTTCTGCATTTTCACTGGTGGAGTATAGAAATGCTACTGATTTTTGTGTGTTGATTTTGTACCCTGCAACTTTGCTCAAATCCTTTATCAACTCTATGAGTTTTTTTATAGAAGCTTTAGGCTGTTCGATATATAGGATCATATCATCTGCAAAAAGGGACAGCTTGACTTCATCCTTTCCAATCTGGATGCCCTTTATTTCCTTCTCTTCTCTGATTTCTCTGGTTAGTACTTCCAACACTATATTGAATAGGAATGGTGAGAGTGGGCATCCTTGTCTAGTTCCTGTTTTTAAAGGAAAAGCTTCCAGCTTTTCTCCATTCGGGATGATATTGGCAGTGGGCTTATCATAAATATGGCTTTCATCATGTTGAGATACTTTCTGCCTATGCCTAACTTGTAGAGAGTCTTTATCATGAAAGGATGTTGAATTTTATCAAATGCTTTTTCAGCATCAATAGAGATGGCCATATGGTTTTTGTCTTTGCTTTTATTAACGTGGTGTATCACATTTATTGATTTGCATATGTTGAACCAACCTTGCATCCCTGGGATGAATCCCACTTGATCATGGTGTATAATTTTCTGTATGTGTTGCTGTATTCTGTTAGCTAGTATTTTATTGAGGATTTTTGCATCTAAATTCATCAAGGATATTGGCTTGCAATTTTCTGATTCTGATGCATCTTTGTCTGGTTTTGGAATCAAGGTGATATATGCCTTGTAGAATGAGTTTGGGAGAATTGCCTCTGTTTCAATCTTTTGGAACAGTTTGTAGAGAATTGATATCAGTTCCTCTTTGATGATTTGGTAGAACTCTGCAGTGAACCCATCTGGTCCTGGGCTTTTCTTTGTTGGGAGCCTTCTCATAACAGCTTCAATCTCTTTTATTGTTATTGGTCTATTCAGATTTTCTATATCTTCTTGCCCCGGTTTTGATAGCTTGTATGCATCCAGACATTTATCCATTTCCTCCAGATTTTCAAATTTGTTGGCATATAGTTGTGTATAGTAGTCTCTATCTCATATTTCTGAGGTGTCAGTTGTAATTTCACCTTTTTTCTCTCCAATTTTTGTTATTTGGGTCTTCTCTCTTCTTAGTTAGTCTTGCTAAAAGTTTGTTGATTTTATTAATTTTTTCAAAGAACCAACTTTTCGTTTCATTGGTCTTTTGTATTGTTTTTCGTGTTTCTATTTCATTTAGTTCTGCTCTGATCTTAATTATTTCTTTCCATCTACTAACTTTAGGTTTGGATTGTTCTTGTTTTTCTAAATCTTTAAGGTGAAGTGTTAGGTTATTTATTGCCATCTTTCCATTCTTCTGAAGTAAGCACTTAATGCAATAAATTTCCCCCTTAAAACTACTTTTGCAGTATCCCACAGGTTTTGGTATGATGTGTCATTGTTTTTATGTTTCAAGAAATTTTTTGATTTCATGTTGAATTTCTTCTTGGAACCACATGTCATTAAGTAGATTGTTGTTTAATTTCCATGAGTTCATATTGTTTTCAGAGTTTTGTTGTAATTGATTTCTAATGTTAATCCATTGTGATCAGAAAAAATACATGGAATATTTCCAATTTTTTTGAATTTGTTAAGACTTCCTTTGTGACCTAACATGTGATCTATCCTGGAGAATGTTCCATGTGCTGATGAGAAAAATGAATATTCTGAGGTTGTTGGGTGGAATTTTCTGTAGATCTCTGCCAAATCCAGTTGGTCTAAAGTATTGTTTAGATCTTGTGTTTCTCTGTTGATTTTTTGCCTAGATGATTTGTCCAATGACAAGAGTGGGGTGTTCAGGTCCCCCACTATTATGGTGTTAGTGTCTATTTCTTTTTTTAGATCTAATAGTGTTTGCTTTATAAATCTGGCTGCTCCGACATTAGGTGCATATATATTTATGATTGTTATGTCTTCTTGATGGATAGATCCTTTTATCATTATATATTGGCCATCTTTATCTCTTTTAATGGTTTTTGCCTTAAAGTCTATTTTATCTGATAAAAGAATAGCTACTCCAGATCGTTTTTCATTTCTACTTGCATGATATATCTTTTTCCATCCTTTCACTCTGAGTCTATGTGTGTCTTTACAGGTCAAGTGAGTCTGTTGAAGACAGCATATTGTTGGATCCATCTTTTTAATTCAGTCAGTCATTCTGTGTCTTTTGAATGGGGAATTTAGTCCCTTTACATTCAGAGTTATTATTGAAAGGTGTTGATTTACTCCTAGCATTATACTGATATTTGTTTAGATGTCTTAAGTATCTTTTGTTCCTTTCTTTCAAATTTTCTGTTTGTCTTCTGTATTTGTTGGTTTCTTGGGGTGATAGATAAAATATTTTTTCTCTCTTTTATTAGCATTATTGTTTTGCTGGTAGGTATTGTTCTTTCTTGTGTATTCATGGTAGTGATGGTTGTTTTTGTGATATCAAACCGAGTACTTCCTTGAGAATTTCTTGTAGGGCTGGTTGTGTGGTAGTGAACTCCTGCAGTTTTTGTTTGTCTGAGAAATATACTATCTGTCCTTCATTCTGGAAGGATAGCCTTGCTGGGTAAAGTATTCTTGGCTGGTGTATTAGTCAGGGTTGTCCAGAGAGACAGAATCAATAGGATATGTTATAATTATATGAGAGGGATTTATTAGGGGAATTAGCTCATGTGGCTATGAAGAAAAGTCCCATGACAGGCCGTCTATAAACAGGATGCTGGTAGCATGGCTCGGTCCAAGTCCAAAGGCCTCAGAACCAGGGAAGCTGATGGTGCCTTGGTGTAAGTTCTAGAACCCAAAAGCTGAAGAGTCTCAAGCTCTGATATCCACAGACAGGAGAGAAGAGTGTATCCCAGCTCCAGTGGATCAAGAGAGAGAGCTTCCCCTCTTCCCTCTGTCTTTTGTTCTCTCCAGACCCCCAGTGGATTGGATGGTTCCCACCCACACTGAGGGTGGGTCTTTCACACCCAGGCCACTCAGACTCTCATGCTAGTCTCTGCTAGAAACACCCTCATGGACACACCTGAAAAGATTGCTTTACCAGATTTCTCAGCATTCCTTCATCTAACCAAGTTGACATCCAGAATTAACCTTCACAGCTGGCAATTTTTGTTCTTTAGTGTTTTGGATATATCATCCCATTCTTTTCTGGCTTTTAGAGTTTCTGATGAAAACTCTGATATTATTCTGATTGGGGCTCCCTTATAAGTGACTTGCCGCTTCTCTCTTGCAGCTTTGAAGATTCTCTCTTTGTCTTTGATTTTTGTCAGTTTGTTTATCACATGTCTTGGAGAGGACCTTTTTGGGTTGAATGTGTTTGGTGATCTTTGGACTTCCTGAATCTGGGGATCTGTGACATTCCCTATACCTGGGAAGTTTTCTGCTATTATCTCATTGAGTATATTTTCAATGCCATTTCCCTTTTTCCTCCCCTTCTAGAATACTCATGATTCAGATATTTGAGCACTTAAGGTTATCAGTTGTCTCTCAAATTTTCTTCAATTGTTTTGATTCTTTTTTCTTTTTTCTGGTCTGCCTGTGATAATTCAAACAGCCTGTCTTCGAGGTCAGAAATTCTCTCTGCTTGTTCAAGTCTGCTGGATAAACTCTCTGTTGTATGTATTATTTCATTGAATGAATCCTTCAGCTCCACAAACTCAGCTTCATTCTTTTTCAAGGCATTGATTTCTTTGTACATTTCTTCTTTCAGATCCTGTGTGTTTTTTCTCATTTTATTGTGTTGTTTCACTGAGTTTTCTTGTATCTCATTTAGTTTCCTTAGAATAGTTACTCTAAATTCCTTGTCTATCATTTCAAAGACTTCCTGTTCTATAGGATCTAGCACTTGTAAGTTATTAATTTCCTTTGGTGGCCATGTACTTTCTTGATTTTTCATATTTCTGGTTTCTTTCCTTTGGTGTTTTGTCATTGTGGCCAGGGGTATCACAGTTCACTTGTTTCACCCTGATGTATGGCTTGAATCCTGAAGGGTCTGCTGCTTCTGGACAGCAGAAACTAGTCTGGACTGGAAGTCCAACCCCACCTGCCTTCACTGGCTGGTCGGGTGGTGTGGGAGTCCAGAGCCTCTCAAGTCACTCAGGAGACAGATGGCCTGTGCCTGAAGTCCTGCCCTGCCTGCGTTCACCTGCTCATCTGGCTTGGGGCTTGGGAACCCAGAGCCTCTCAGGTCGCTCATAGAGACCCAGCGGCCTAGGCCAAAAGTCCCACCCTGTCAATCTTCACCAGCTCGTCTGGCTCAGGGCTTGGGAACCTGTGCCTCACAGGTCGCTCACAGAGACAGATGGCCTGGGCCGGAAGTACCGCCCAGGCCTCAAGCCTGGCCACATAAAGTGTGAAGAAATGTCTTTGGGAGAGGAAATCAAGTGCATAGCCCAGTGACTGTTTGCTAAGGAGATCAGTGTAGAAGAAAGGGATTATCAGTAGGATGGAAGACAGACCTTGAAGGTATTTCAGAGATCTTTGAGGCTGCCTCTTCCATCACAGGCACAGAGGCCTAGGGAAGAATGGTTTTGGGGAACAGGCCTGAGGGGTATACCCTCCATGGGCTTTCGCTGCCCAAGGCCATCTCAGGATGATGATCCCTGCACCCTGGCTGCTCCAGCTATGGCTAAATTGGCCCAGGCACGGCTGGACCCACAGCTTTGGGAGATACAAGCCAGAAGCCTTGGGAGCGTCCATGTGGTGTAAAGTCTGTAGGATCCAGAATACCAGAGCTGTGCCACCCAGATTTCAAAGGATGTATGAAAAAGCCTGGCGGCCCAGGAAGAGAAGTTTCCCAGGGGCAGAGTCACCACATAAGACCTTCACTAAAGCAATGCCAAGCAGAAACATGGGGTTGGAGTTGCACTCCAGAATACCAGAGCTGTGCCACCCAGATTTCAAAGGATGTATGAAAAAGCCTGGCGGCCCAGGAAGAGAAGTTTCCCAGGGGCGGAGTCACCACATAAGACCTTCACTAAAGCAATGCCAAGCAGAAACATGGGGTTGGAGTTGCACCTGAGAATCCCCACCAGGGCCACATCTAGTGGAGCCATGAGAGCAGGACTGCTATGGAGACCCCAGAACTATAGAGCTACTGGTGTGCATCACCAGCCTAGGCGAGCTAAGGCATGGACTGAAACCAGGAAAACCATAGGAACAGGGCTGCCAGAGGACCTGGGGACCCAATCCCTATACCTGTGTGCACAGGCTGCCAAACTTGGAGTCAAGGTACATGATTTGCCAATTTTGAGATTTGATGACTACTCTACTGGGTTTCAGACTTGCTTAGGACCTGTTACCGCTTTCTTTTGGCCTATTTCTCACTTTTCAAATGGGAATATGTACACTATGTTTGTCCTACCATTGTATCTTGGAAGTAGAAAACTTGTTTTGATTTTACAGATAGGACTTTGTACTTTGGAATTGAAACAAGTTAAGACTTTGGGGATGAAATGAAAGTATTTGTATGTGAGTTTTAGGGGGACAGGGGTGGAATGCTGTGGATTAAACGTCCCCTCAAAGCTCATTGGAACTTAACCCTCAGTGTGACACTGTTAAGAGGGTGGGAAATCCTATTATGGTAATTTGAAAGGGGGGGCCTTTAAGAGGTGATTAGATTGTGAGGACCATGCCCTAGTGAATGGGTTAATCCATTGATGGCTTAATGGTGGTCATGGGCATGGGCGTGGTTCTGATGGCTTTATAGGGAGACGGAGTGAGGAGCTTGGCTCTCTCTTACTCAGCCATTGCTGCCATGTGATACTCTGCATCACTGTAGAGTCACCACCAAGAAGGCCCTCACCAGATGTGTTTCCTGGACTGTGAACTTCCCAACCTCTGAACTATAAGAAGTAAATTTTATTTCTTTATAAATTACCCAATTTAAGGTATTCTGTTATAAGCATCAGAAACAGACTAATACAGCAGGCCAGCTCTTCTGCTGTGATTCAGTGTAATGCTTAATCCTATTAGTGCACTACAAAGAACAACACATAAAAGTGTACTCTTTCAGCTGCACATAACAAATGGAATTTTAAAGTGGCCTAATGAGTTGAAATGACCTCAATATCATACTAATTGAATCAATGAGTCAATTTCTTTAACACTGATTTTAGTCTCCTATGAGTAATTCTCAGGCCAAAGTAAGAGAGGGGTGAACTTGGGTAGAGCTGGATAGAGAAGCCCGCTGGGTGGATGTGGAGTGAAAAGCATCCCTCCCAGTAATAAGCGTCCCTCCCACTGGATTTCTCTGTCCTGCTTCTATTTCTCAGCACCACAGCCAGCCTAATGACTGCTTACAGAACACGCAGCCACTGCTGCCTCTTGCTCACCTTTTCAACAGGTCTAGGAAGGTCTTGTAGAGAGATACCAGCACTGAGAGCTGGCGACCTCTGCTTCCAACTGAGCAATTCATCCATTCAATAAGTATTTTTTAAAGTGCCCAGAATGGGATACATCCATGAATAAGAAAGGCAGGGTCCCACCCTGTGGTATGAAGCAATTAATCACACCGTTAATTCTTTGGTAGCTCCTTGAACTGTGGGCACAGTTCAGAGCAGGAGAGGAGAAGCTGAGGCCTTTTACAGAACTGATAGAGTATGAATGGAGGACGGCCAGCAGCCATTGGCCTGTCACTGGGAGAGAGCCTGCATTCAGCCCACGGGGAGGGAGAGAGGAAGGGGGAATGGAAGGAAGAAGGTCTCCAAAACCTCACTTGAATTTCTGGATCAAGTTGTTTTGGAATAAGCTCCAACTTTGTATTTCCAAGTTAAGACTATAAGTTCCTCTTTTGTATTTGTATAGACACGAGTTTGTATTGGTTTCTTATTTGCAGCTGAAAAAGTCCTGGCTAACATAGCTTTTAAGTACTGATATATATTTGAGTATTTTTTTTGCATATCAAAGGAGTAAAAAAAAAAAAAGGGTAATGTTTCAGAAGGGGAACAGGTAATGGCTTCATGGGATTTAATCACGGACTTGGTGAACGTAAAAATTGTAAGGAATTGACTTGGATAAAGCTTCCAACAAGGTGTGACACTAATTGCTTTTGACAGTGATAAACTAGTCTCTAAGCCAGTGGTGCTTAATAGTGATGGCACCAGCCCTGGGTGACATTTTGGAAAAGTACAAGAGCACTTTTGGCTTGTCTTAATAACTTGTGGGGGGCTATGGCCATGAGGGAGCGCCAGGGATGCTGGGCATACTGCAATGTCGGGGAGTTGCACACAATGATGAATTGTCTTTCATTCTGCAAGGTTTTGAAATGTGCAGCAGGATATTCCTGTGGGTTAAAAGCCTGTTTATCTGAACCCGCAAACTAACTCCACTTTTCTTATTAAACACAAAATGTTTTTGCAAGCTTTTATTAGGCAGTGAATTTTGTAAATATACACAGCTACTATGTAAATCAAGGGAAAATTGTACTTTGTTTCATCCAGAATTTCGAGAGTTAATTTCCATGCTAGAAACTTACATCACTCACAGCAACAGCACACGTAGTGTTTGAGTCACTGGTTCCACACACCCGCATCAGCATGCATTTGTAGCTGCTGTATGCCTGTGACTCGACAGCTCCGTCTTCTTTCACAGTCATGCTCTAGCACTTACACATTGAGGTGCCATGAGAATCTGAAGTTTTCAACCTCCCCATTCATCAAGATGAGACTTTTTCATTCCTCTTTTGTTCCTTTGCTGAGATAGACATAATTCGCCTGCCCGCGCTCCTTGGAACATTTGCTTCCCAAGTCCAGCTGAGGCCAGGTGGGCCGGGCCACGTCACTCCAGCCTCCTTGCCACGGAGACCAGGCCAGGGGTGGATACTTGACTCAACAGGGCCAACTATATACTCTCCCATGCTCCTTGGAACATTTGCTTCCCGAGTCCAGCTGAGGCCAGGTGGGCCGGGCCACGTCACTCCAGCCTCCTCGCCACGGAGACCAGGCCAGGGGTGGATACTTGACTCAACAGGGCCAACTATATACTCTCCCAACAATTTGAATTATAAATCTGGTGCAAAGATGTGTAAGGTTGTTTTATCCTATGTGCACAGACAAGCAAAACGATCTGATGTGCAGAGAGAGGAAAAGAGAAAGCATGTTCAAGGGCAAGACGTGAGTTAGGCTGGCAGGGCCCAGCAGTTGTCACTGCCTCAGTTTCCCAGGGGTGTACAGGCAGCCATTCTTAACAGTTTCTTGAACCCTTACTAAGATGTCCTACTCAATTGTCTGTTTGATGTATCGATTGAGACCTAACTGAGAAAGGCGGGTGTGAGTCTGTTTGACTAAGAGCAAAGCATTTCTAAAACATGATTATGAAATTATTTGTACACCTGAAATATTTATCCAATATTATTTTATCTCTCCGAATGTCAATATTTCAAATATTATGGATTCCGGTACAGCTTTTTAGTTCAAAGAGAGCTGAACATTTTTTATCGTTTTGTTCTTTTTTTAACACTTTTAATCTAAGGCTCAGTAAAGCTTAGAAATGCTGCAAAAATCACTTAAGACATATCCATGTACATAATAAAGGTGTCTTCGCTAGACAAAAGAGAGAAGAGAAAACAAATAAAAATCTCCTTAAATGTAGGAGTTATCCACTGAGGCTGTTTTGCTGAATTTCATAGAAAGTTGTGTGCAAACATTGCATTCTTAAAGTTGTGGTCGTATTGAAGGGCTAAGTACAGAGGAAGAGGAAAGATTCTGAACAAAGGAAGATTTAAGTTAACAAGCAGGGAGAAAAATCCCCGCAAAGGAGTCTGTAAATGCAGGAGAAGTGGTGGGAGTCCTCCCTGGAATACTTAGAGATGAACTGCACAAAGTAACAGGGGCTCTTCTGTGGGGAACAATCTCAAACTGGCGGCCACTCAAAAACGTCCGCCCACCCGTACACTGCCACTTATGGCTATGAGGCTCTTTAAGCTTCTGGGGTCAGGGCTCACTGCTGCCTCTCAGGAAAATGGCCTGTGGGTCCCTAAGTCCTCGGGGTGCACCGGATGCCTCCCTCTGAGTGCCTGAAGCAGAGCATGCTCCAGGGCCCTTGAAAAGAACCCTGGGTTCATTCACTTTACCTGTACAAATGCGTTGTTACTCTACACAATCTTTACATAAAAGTGACATTCCCATCCCCTGTCGTCATCAAATAAATCTAGATATTTTCTCCTAATTTAATTTATTGTTCAGAAAACAATGTGGCCAAGACTGCTGGCTGCTCCCTGGCCCCCATCTAGTCTCCATTTCCCTCATAGAAATTGAAGCACAATGTTTGAGTGGACACAGCTGCCTGGAATACAGCCCACATTGTCCAGCTTTTCTCTTAGCTGCGAGCAGCAATGTGAATAAGTGTTGGCCAGTGACTTACAAGTAGAAATGTTATGGGGCAGCTTCCAGGAAAGCATCCTTAAAATGCCATGCGTGTGCCCTTTGCCTGCTCCTGGGAACATGGATGTGATGGCTGGTGCTTCAGTCCTTACATTGTACCATGAGGATGGACCCACATCCTGGGGTTGGAAGAGAGGTGAGCTGGAAAAAGCTTCTTGCTGTGGCATTAGGAAAGCAAAGCCACTATCCTAACCCCAGACTACCAACCTTCAGACATCCATGAAGAGAGAAATAAACTGCTATTTGGGGAAGGTTTCTTTCATCTGCAGCCAATGCTGGTCCTAACTGATATTAATCCAAGTTAACATAAGTATTAGCATTAGTATAAGAAATAAAAGAAGGAAGTCACTGCCCTTTACCTCATACTAACAATTTAGCTTTTTTTTTTTTTTTTTTTTTTTTTTTTTTTTTTTTTTTTTTTTTTTTTTTTTTTTTTTTTTTTTTTTTTTTTTTTTTTTTTTTTTTTTTTTTTTTTTTTTTTTTTTTTTTTTTTTTTTTTTTTTTTTTTTTTTTTTTTTTTTAAATATCACATTCATTTCCTCTCAATTCTGCTCTGAAATACTGACAAACTGTTTAAGGGAATCGTTAGATTCTCAACCTGTCTGTCTGAATATTAACTTAGAAGAAAATGGATGTAAGTGAAAATACAGCCAATAAAATAATACTAACATGAAGATGCCAGGCAAAGCAGACAACAGCCTGTATACATATTTATTTTTAAGTTTCTTTAGGACACTAAAGGAACAAAAGAGTTTCTAGAACTGAAGGCTCTGGGACTGTTAATGTATCCTTCCTCTCTGGATCCCCCATTCTCTGCTCCCCAAGGGCCCTCAGAGATATGAGATTAAAACTCAGGAGAGAGACAGGCTAGGGGTGTAAGATGGAAGTCGTC
The DNA here is from genome assembly GCF_000696425.1 of Galeopterus variegatus. NCBI lineage: Eukaryota > Metazoa > Chordata > Mammalia > Dermoptera > Cynocephalidae > Galeopterus > Galeopterus variegatus. The sequence continues at coordinate 136,413 of NW_007729494.1, forward strand.
AATATGTAGGTGGCAATGGAAGCCAAGGCCGGAGAATGAGAATACAATCATGCAAGGAGAAGAGATGGTGAGATGAAGGCCTCTGATGAGTACTGCAGACAGTTCACATTTAAGAAAGAGAACCCCACGATGAAGACTGTGAAGGAGGGGCTGAAGTTGCTGGAAAAAAAAACAACCCCAAACATTATCAGTCTTTCATTGTTCAACTGGTAAACAGTATCAACTTCTTGTCATCTGGGAAAGAAGATATGAATTGATGGGTGGTTACCCAGATGTAGCAACTAGGAGGTCCAAGTGCAGTGGCAGGTGGCAGGAATGGTGGAAGGGAGGGGGAAGGTTTGAGTAGGAAGAGGGACCAAGATTGTGTACATAGATACATCCAAGACTATATCCAACACACAAACTTAACTGGCTGGTTTTTGTTTGCATTCAATGGCAAAGTTAGTTAAAAGTCAGTTGTTTGGATTTTGCAAGTCCTTTGAAGCAAATTAATACTTGTATGCAAGCCCAAACTAGGTTAGAGGAAAAACAAAACTGGAAAGCATCCTTTCTTGAAGGGTGAAATCTTTGTCAGGCAACATAGTCCTGCCAAAGTCCTTCTTATGGTCATCTGGAAAAAAGAGGGAAGCATATGGCTGTCACTGGCTTGTATGTTCACATTGCCCTTGACCTGGGGAGGCATTCGCAATCTAAGCAATGGCATTATTGTATCCAAAACTGGGCACTTAACTGCTTGGAGGGAGGCTGGAAAATGAGATGGAAAAAAGTGCCTGAGACACTGACCTGTCTTTTGGGGCCTAGAATCAGAATGGAAATTTGGAACTTGGAAGAGTTTCTGTTTTTTCCCCCTGTTTATATTTTCTATAATTATTTCCTTTTTTGCTAAAACTTGGTATTTTGTAAAGCTCTCTAGTCATGTAAAGACAGTTTCTTCTTTTTATCTCTGATTCTCAGTGCCTTGCATTATTGCTTGCTAAATATATTTCAGCATTTTATTTACTTCAGGCTGAAGCACTGACACCATTATGTGGCTTCCTTACATCCAACTGCAAGCTGCACATTTCAAAGATAAATCACTGTAATTATTTATTCTCTTGAAAAGGAACAGGAGGTGTAAAAGCCAAACTAATAGCACCTTTAGCCCACTCGAATGACACTTTGGAAACCGATTGCTGGGAAACTTTAACTTTGGCTATTTATTTCCAGATCTTTTTATAGTATGAGGTAATTGAATTTGTGGGATGAGTTGGGAAATTTCATTTATTTTTCAAAAACTACCAACTATAGCCATATAAGGATTTTTATTGAGTCCTATAGTGTCAATCTCCAGGGATAGTTAGTTCATCAACAAACTCAGAAATAAACTGAAAAAACTGAGGTTTGGAATTTAAAGAGAACTTTTAAAACGAGAACTAGGGAAGATGTTATTAGGTTTCTTTGGTTTATTTTTAGAAGGCAATTTTTCTCTCACTAGCAATTTTTTTAGGTAGCTTAAAATACAGTCATAATCACAAATTCTAACACTTTTCCCTTGGTTGAAAAAAAATGAAAAAGAAGTTTGCTAAAAATTATTTTCTATTCCAGTATAGGGTAAAAAGAGAAATTTTCTTTCTTTCTTTTTTTTTTTTTTTCTATAAAGATAACTGGTAAGGGGATCTTAACCCTTGACTTGGTGTTGTCAGCACCACGCTCTCCCAAGTGAGCCAACTGGCCATCCCTATATAGGGATCTGAGCCTGTGGCCTTGGTGTTATCAGCACCGCACTCTCCCGAGTGAGTCACAGGCCGGCCCTACAAAGAGAAATTTTCTGAAAAATTTTTTTCCTCAGGTGGATGGACAAAAAATGGTTCACATAAGTACCTTGAATTGATTTCATAAGGCTAATATGGATAAAGGCAATCAGGAAATGTACCAATGTCAGGGTTCATGTTGGTTACAACCTCTTGCCATAATTGTCAAGTTCTGCTAAAAATTATTTATTTTTCTGCTGCAAAAATTTCTTGCTTCATTGGTGGAGAGCACCTCCCAGGCTCTTGGGAAAAAGCTTTGGTTTAAAAAGTTTTGTTTTAATCCTCTCCATTCCTGTCCTTTTTATTTTAAATATTTTCAAAATTAAATCTCCTAACTGAGTACTATACAAGAAAATCTTGGTGGAAAATTCTAGGATATAACTCATTCTCAAATAAGCAAATTTCTTAGGCAATGGAAACTAATCATAGGCAGGAGCCAAGAAAATAATGTGCAGAATTCTGATTCGTTGAAAGCCAGTGTTCCAAAACCCAATTTATAGAATAATCTGATATATCAAATTTACATGAATTTACAACATTTACTAATAGCAAATTTAATAAGAATGTTAAATTCTTCATTTGCTGTTACAAAATGCTCAGCTTCTCAATTTTAACATTTCCTATGGGAATCTTTCAGTTCAAACTTTTTCCTTAATATACAAGATTGTTTTAGCTAAATTCCGATTTATTTTAGATGGCTTTAAACTTGTAATTAAAATTTAAAGCTGTGAAAATATTCCTGTTAAAGCCAATAAATATGTTAGCAAAATTGATAAATCTGCTAAGTTGGTCATTTGGCAAATTTCCTTGATGCAAACTTGACATGCGGTGACTCAACTAAGATTTGTCCCCGCGGTATAATGTAGTGTGTACACTGCATAAATCCAGAGGGCTCCATTCACATAGACTATGATATAAAGAGGGCCCCTTGGAGTTGTGCAAACACAGATACTCTAGACCTAACACAGACCATAAGATGTCTGGCCCCAGCCAAGTGGCGCATTGAGAGTGCCATTAACTAGACCACCAATTCCACTCTAATCTGGAGAAGCCCACATATCCTAGGAGTTCAAACTAAGGGGCTGAAGCAGGCCCACCAGCACAAGTTGTAAGGCATACACTGTAGACCGGATGTTTGTTATTCTCCCCAATTCATATGTTAAATACTAAAACCCAATGCAATGATATTTGGAAATGAGACTTTTAGGGGACAATTAGGTCATGTGACTAAAGCCCTCATGAATGGGACTAGTGCTCTCATAAAACAGGTTCCAGAGAGTTCCCTTGCCCTTTCCACCATGTGAGGACATAGCAAGAAGATAGCTTTAATCCTGTTTAATTATGTTTAATCATGTTTTAACCCTCTCCATTCCCATTCTAGTTTGTGAACTAGACAGCAGGCCCTCACTAGACACTGAATCTGTAAGCACCTTGATCTTGGGTTTTCTAGTATCCAGAACTGTGAGAAATAAATTTCTGTTGTTTATAAACCACCCTGTTTATGCTGTTTTTTTAAAGTAGCACCATGGAACAAAACAGTATGTTAGAATCTTCAGGAGAGATGTTTAAATCCTGATATCCGAGTTGCTCTCCAGACCAATTAAATGAGAATCTTGGTGGAATCCAGGCATGGACATTTAAAAAGCATCCTAGGGGCTGGCTGGTTAGCTCAGGTGGTCAGAGCATGGTAACGACAAAACCAAGGTCCAGGGTTTGATCCCTGTACTGGTCAGCCACCATAAAAAAGAAAAGAAAAGAAAAAGAAAAAATGAATAAATAAAAAGCTTCCTAGGTGATTGCAATATGCTACTGGCATTTGTACCAGGTTCCTGAGAGGAAGACTTTAAATTCCTGGAATTCGCCCAGTGATAGGAGTATCTCTGTTAGGCGTGAGTTTATGCTAAGGAGGTGACTCAGAATCGGGACTGGGCATGCTGGGAAGATCAACCATGTGATTAGAGAGTTGGGGCTTTCAGCAACTGTGATATTAGCCCAACCTCCCAGGAGAGGAGTGGGGCTGCAGATTGAGTTTAATCACATAGCCAATGACTGAATCAGTCACGTCTATATAATGAAACTCCAATAAAAAACTCCGGACACTGAGGCTTGGGAGAGCTTCCTGGTTAATAAACACATCCGTGTACCGGGAGGGTGAGGCATCTTGACTCCTTGGGGAGAGGGCATGGAAGCTCTGCATGTGGGACCCTCTCAGACCCTACCCTATGTGTCTCTTTATTTGACTGGTTCTTATTTGTATCCTTTATGATAAAACTGTAATCATAAGTATATCACTTTCCTGAATTCTGTAAGTCATTCTGGCAAATAGTTGAACCTGAAAGGGGTGGTAGGAACTCCCAAATGTGTAGCCATTTGGTCTGAAGTACAGGTAGCCTGGGGACTTCTGCACATGCAACTGGCATCTGAAGTAAGGGAGACTCCCTTAAACCTGTGGAGTCTGATGCTAACCGTGGGTGATTAGCATCAGACCTGAATTGCGGTATTGTAACTGTTATAAGGAAGCTCTCTATTTAAACAGGATTGGTCTTATGATGAGGGTGGAATTGAACCAGCTGGTGCTAGAATTATCATTGCTATAGCTGAATGAATCTGGGGCCAGGAAATACAAAATTTCAAGCATTTAACTTCTTCACATAAGTAAACTTTTAAATAAAATATCCTGAACATACAATAATTTCAATGTGTTTGGGTGCCTTGGCTGTCTTGATATTGAAGTCTGAAAATGAATCTGGGGCCAGGAAATACAAAATTTCAAGCATTTAACTTCTTCACATAAGTAAACTTTTAAATAAAATATGCTGAACATACAATAATTTCAATGTGTTTGGGTGCCTTGGCTGTCTTGATATTGAAGTCTGAATGAGAAGCTCTTTTCAAATATTGTATTGTCATCAAGAAAGGTGAGCTGACTGGCTGGCCTACAAGAGGGCTCACAAGGTGATGTTTATCCTAATGAAGTCACCACAGTCTACAGTCTTTCTCAGCTCTTCAGGTGCAGAATTTCCATCTTGCCACCATTTTAGAGGTGATTTGACTTGGACAAGCTGAGAAAACCCTAGGATTCTGAGGTACGTAAACCAGAATCTGTTTATTAATTTACAGTATACTGATATGACTAAGTATTCTCTGTACACAAAGTAACTTGGGAAAGAAAACTTTACAAAAATGTTACATGGCAAACACGCATGGAAAACAAGACAAATCTGTTATACCACACTGCTATGTTCTGAATGTTTGTTTCCAAAGCAGGCTCACAGCAGTGATCTTGGAATCTGAATCTGCCTTGGTCTTTGACTTCCCTGTCTTTAGAACTGTGAGAAATAAATTTCTGTTGGTTACAAGCCACCCAGTATTTTGTTACAGCAGCCAGAAGGGACTAAGACACACACTTAGAATGCCTAATGGCCTGAAGTCCTACAAGAAGTACAGTGTCCATCTCCACCAGGGGGTTCTGCGTACCTGCTGTGACCAGCCTTCAGCCTCGCTGCATGGCACTGGCTAAGCCCTACAATGCTTACCTCTGCAACTGTCCCTTTTCTTTGCTTTCTTTATTGATCAGTGTTCTCTGCTGCTTTCTTTGGATGTGTTATTAATTTTAACCAGGTTACTGCCAGCTCTTGCAAGCCTAAGAGTCATTCTGTCCCTTTACCAATGTGACTTTACAAAGCTTTCCTCTGGTCCTTTATATAGTGGTTAATGTTTGTCTCTCAGAGGTAATTTTTAAAATTATCTTTATTGTTTTGTTCAGATTTTTAAAAATATATTTTAATTGTAAAATACAGAAAAATATAAAGTATAAAAATCATTCACAATTCCACCACCTAGATGGAACATAATTATATTTTCTTTACTTGCAAAGTTTGTTTCTGGGTGGCTGTGAGTATTCTGCGCTCTCTCTCTCTCTCTCTCTCTCTCTCTTTTAATTTTTTAATTTAATTTTTTTTTTTTTAAAGATGACCAGTAAGGGGATCTTAACCCTTGACTTGGTGTTGTCAGCACCACGCTCACCCAGTGAGCTAACCGGCCATCCCTATATGGGATTCGAACCTGTGGCCTTGGTGTTATCAGCACCACACTCTCCCGAGTGAGCCACAGGCCGGCCCTCTCTTTTTTTTAATTAAAAAAAAGCTTAAAAACCCCCAGCTTTAATGAGATATAACTTACATGTCATAAATTTCACCCATTTTAAGTATACAATTCAGTGATTGTTACTAAATATATGTAGTTATGCAACTTTCATCACAATGCAGTTTTAGGACATTTCCATCAATTAAAATTGATCCTTCATGCTCATTCGTAGTCAATTCCCATCCCTACCATTAGCCTGAGGCAACCACAGATCTACTTTCTGTCTCTATAGATTTGCCTCTTCTGGACATTTCATCTAAATGAATCCTACAATAATTGACCTTTTGTGACTGGCTAATTTCACTTAGCATAAAATTTTTTAGGCTTATCCTTGTTGTAGCATGTACCAGTCATTTGTTCCTTTTTATTGAAGAATAGTCTTTCATTGTATGGATCTACAGGTGTCACATTTTATTTATCCAGTCACCACTTGATGGAAGATTGGATGGTTTCCATTTGCTGACTATTTTGAATGATGTTGCTGTGAATGTTTATGTGCAACCCTTTGTGTGGACATATGTTTCCACTTCCCATGGGTAGATATTCAGAAGTGAAATTGCTGTATTGTATAGAAAATTTGTGTTTAACTTTTTAAGAAACTGCCAGACTCTTTAAAAGTGGCTGCACCATTGTAGTTTCCACCAGCAATGTATAAAGATTCCATGTTCTTTACATTTGTCAACACTTGGTATTGTCTGACTTTTTGATTATAATCATTCTAGTGGGTGTGAAGCAATATGTCACTGTGGTTTTAATTTGCATTTTTCTAATAACTAATAATGTTGGCCACCTTTTCTTGTGCATATTAGCCACTTGTATATCTTCTTGGATGAAATGTTCTTCAGTTCTTTTGTCCATTTTAAAGATTGAACTGTTTTGTGTTCTTATTGGTTTGAAAGAGTTTCTTAAATATTTCAGATACTAGTCATTTATACAAAATATATGATTTGCAAAAATTTTCTCCCATTCTGTGGCTTGTCTTTTCATTTTCTTAATGGTATCTTTTGAAGCACAAAAGGTTTTCACTTTGATGAAGTTTAATTTATCAATTGTTTTATTTTATGGATCATGCTTTTATATCTTGCCCTATGATCCATCTGCGAGTTAATTTTTGTGTATGGTGTGAGGTAAGGATGTAAATTAATCTTTTTGCATGTGGATATCCAGTCGTTCCATTTGTTGGTGCACCATTTGTTGAAAAGACAAATTATATGGAATTACCTTGGCCCCTTCACAAAAATCAATTGATCATGAATGTGCTGTTTATTTTGGAGCTCTCAATTCTACTTGTTGACATATTTGTCTTTCCTTATATAAATACCATACTGTCTAGATTACTGTAGTTCTATCTTAAGTTTTGAAATTGAGAAATTTGTTCATCTTCTTGGCATTTGTACTCTGCTTTTTGAATTATAGCCACCACTTGATATGACTTTTCCGTCTCCTGTGCTGCTTTCAGCTCCCATACCTGGTTGTTATCAGTGTACCTAATACTAGAACTCCCTCTTCTTTTTTTAACCAGCTCATCTCAATTATATGCCTTGGTTTGGAAACCAAAGAACAGTGTCTTTTGTTGACATAATGCTCACTCTTCCCCCACCACATGTAGGCTGCCAATATGGAGAGAGGACTGGGAAATAACCTCACCTGGTAGAGTTGCAGAATGCAGACTCTCTCCCACTCACTCCTCTGTTGATGTGTGAAGTTCATAGTCAAGGAGGTGATTGCCCTGCCTTATCTCCTGGTCACACCTCACCCAGGGTATTGAGTTCATATCTGGCATCACAGTGTGAGTGTTTCTAGTAAACACAGCCTGCTTTCCCTCTGGTACATCAGCTCTTTTCTGTGTTGCTGGTAAAGTTGTCTTCACTCTGCTCCTGACCAACCAGCCTACTGCACTCCTTTGCCTGCTTTCCCTCTGGTACATCAGCTCTTTTCCTACCTAAGGTTATGTGTTGCTGGTAAAGTTGTCTTCACTCTGCTCCTGACCAACCAGCCTACTGCACTCCTTTGATGACAGTGATTGGTTCAGGGGAAAGAATGGGACACATTCAGAGCTAGTAAGATGCAATGAGGCTTTTTCTGGGATTTCTGAAAGATTCCACACTAGACTTGAGGTTGTAAGAAAGTAAGCCTGGGATTCTTTAACCATCTTGCTATCCTGAGGGAGCAGCCTGTCTGGATATGGACCCTTCTTAGGATAAAATGCAGCTGGAAGATGTTGGAGAAGGTGAGACCCTATTCTGGGGGTCTTCTGTGAGACCCTGTGTCAAACCATGCTTTAAATGTATCTTGCTCTGGAGTTTTTAAATATGCAAGTTAGCTTAAACTGGGTTTTCTGTCACAGGCAACCAAAACAGCTTTAACTAACTCACATGGTTTAAAGGAAACACTGATAGATTAGAACAAGCCCAGAAGAGAATGGCCAGGGGGTGAGGACGATTAGAACTGTGTCAAAAGGGAGAAATTGAAGAGTGTTTGGCTTGAAGAAAGGAGGTCTGATGTGTGCATGTCCCAGGGAAAGTGGGATGTTAAAGGTGTGGGGTGGATTCTAAAGAGAGAAAGATACCTTCAGATACGTAAGAAATTTTCAGTTTAAAGAGTGATTAGATTTGTTCTATTAGGCTCCAGGGAGATAAATTAGAATTCATGATAGGAAGATGCTGGAAACAGATTTCAACTCCAAGTGTTAAAATTTTTACAATTTAATCTGTCTGAAAATGTAATGAATTGCATTAATGACATGCTTGCTATGTCTAGAAGGGTTTTAAGTGTCTTACCAGACCAGAGTAGAGTGTGTTCAAGCAACCCGACTTACCAGAGGTACCGTAGAGTGTGTTCAAGCAACCCGGTGAATGGTGTTTTCTGAACTTCAGTCATTTGAACATCATCTTCACAATTTTTGCCATATTGGTAAATTTAGGTGCAAGTTGTTCCATTTTTTGCTCAATATTTTCTTTGCATCAACTCCCTTTTTTGTCTAAATAAGTATTTTATTATTTATTAATTTTGTTTTTGGCAGCTGACTGGTAGGGGAACTGAACCCTTGGCCTTGATGTTACTAAATAAGTTTATTTTAAAATGAAACTTTAAATCACCACTAAGTGTGATGAAAAAGAATAAATGACCAAAAATAAATATAATAAACGAAAACAATGTTATTAAACTCTAACTAGATGTTGCATGGCAAAAGCAAGGAGCCTATACTCTGGTATCTCTTTGTTCAAAGGGAGATGAGGGCTGGCTGGTTGGTCCACTTGGTTCGAGCCTGGTGCTGGTAATGCCAAGGTCAAGGGTTTGCATCCCGCTACCAGCCAGCCACCAAAACAAAGGTGGTGCTGGGGAGCTGGTGGTTATTCATAACACCAAAGTGATCATTTCTCCTTTTCTATTCAGAAGGACTGAAAGAGAATTGAATCTTACCAGACCAGAGTAGAGTGTGTTCAAGCAACCCGGTGAATGGTGTTTTCTGAACTTCAGTCATTTGAACATCATCTTCACAATTTTTGCCATATGGTAAATTTAGGTGCAAGTTGTTCCATTTTTTGCTCAATATTTTCTTTGCATCAACTCCTTTTTTTGTCTAAATAAGTATTTTATTATTTATTAATTTTGTTTTTGGCAGCTGGCTGGTAGGGGAACTGAACCCTTGGCCTTGATGCTACTAAATAAGTTTATTTTATAATGAAACTTTAAATCACCACTAAGAGTGATGAACAAGAATCAATGACCAAAAATAAATATAATAAACGAAAACAATGTTATTAAACTCTAACTAGAGGTTGCATGGCAAAAGCATGGAGCCTATACTCTGGTATCTCTTTGTTCAAAGGGAGATGAGGGCTGGCTGGTTGGTCCACTTGGTTCGAGCCTGGTGCTGGTAATGCCAAAGTCAAGGGTTTGCATCCCGCTACCAGCCAGCCACCAAAACAAAGGTGGTGCTGGGGAGCTGGTGGAGATTCATAACACCAAAGTGATCATTTCTCCTTTTCTATTCAGAAGGACTGAAAGAGAATTGANTCTGAAAATGTAATGAATTGCATTAATGACATGCTTGCTATGTCTAGAAGGGTTTTAAGTGTCTTACCAGACCAGAGTAGAGTGTGTTCAAGCAACCCGGTGAATGGTGTTTTCTGAACTTCAGTCATTTGAACATCATCTTCACAATTTTTGCCATATGGTAAATTTAGGTGCAAGTTGTTCCATTTTTTGCTCAATATTTTCTTTGCATCAACTCCTTTTTTTGTCTAAATAAGTATTTTATTATTTATTAATTTTGTTTTTGGCAGCTGGCTGGTAGGGGAACTGAACCCTTGGCCTTGATGCTACTAAATAAGTTTATTTTATAATGAAACTTTAAATCACCACTAAGAGTGATGAACAAGAATCAATGACCAAAAATAAATATAATAAACGAAAACAATGTTATTAAACTCTAACTAGAGGTTGCATGGCAAAAGCATGGAGCCTATACTCTGGTATCTCTTTGTTCAAAGGGAGATGAGGGCTGGCTGGTTGGTCCACTTGGTTCGAGCCTGGTGCTGGTAATGCCAAAGTCAAGGGTTTGCATCCCGCTACCAGCCAGCCACCAAAACAAAGGTGGTGCTGGGGAGCTGGTGGAGATTCATAACACCAAAGTGATCATTTCTCCTTTTCTATTCAGAAGGACTGAAAGAGAATTGAACAAGAAATGACTTCTCACCAAGCAATTGAATGATTTTAACGTCATGCCTATGTGTTACCTAAAATCATCAACCTATTTACATGTTTGGGAAGCCCACAGTCTGAGTGATTCACACCAGTGCTTCCCAATTTTTTCACAACTTGTCACACACAGAGAGCAACATTTGTTGGAACCCTGGGGTAAACTAAGTCAGCTGCTTACGATGTGAGGCAACTGGCCTAGGGGAGCTGACTTTAGCCCAGGCAATATCCCCCACCTGGGGTGAGGAGATGGATATCTTGGCACACCAGTAACTCTCGCGACTAGCTTTCCATTAGGAATTCTTTCTATGAGTCTATAATTGTATTCATACTATTTACTCTTTTAAGTTTCTGAAGTCCAAACACTCAGCTTGAAGTAGATACTTTTTGAATATATGTCTGAGAGCTCACAGGCTGGCTAAGGACCATCTCTGCACCTTCTAGAAAATTCTCTTGTGAGGTATTTGGTGTTATAAAGCTGCACTCTAACCAACTGACTTGTGGCAGCTGGCTGGTACAGGGATCCAAACCCATGACCTTGGTGTTATAAGCCTGTGCTCTAAACAACTGAGCTAACTGGCCAGCCATTGTGGGGTATTTGGCATCTGCCTTTGTTCATATGACAGAGGAACAGCACTGAAATCAAGTTGTTATGTTTCAATGGGAAAACAAATCCCCCTTGTTTCCTGACCACTAAATGAAACCAAAGATAGCTTCTCTTCTTAGATTTACGCTACCCTTTCTCCAACCAATGCCTTGGAAAATTTAACGCAGTAAAAAAGTGGTGTGTGTGTGTGTGTGTGTGTGTGTGTGTGTGTGTGT
>NW_007729494.1:147959-151826 GCF_000696425.1 Galeopterus variegatus
ACATTTGTTGGAACCCTGGGGTAAACTAAGTCAGCTGCTTACGATGTGAGGCAACTGGCCTAGGGGAGCTGACTTTAGCCCAGGCAATATCCCCCACCTGGGGTGAGGAGATGGATATCTTGGCACACCAGTAACTCTTGCGACTAGCTTTCCATTAGGAATTCTTTCTATGAGTCTATAATTGTATTCATACTATTTACTCTTTTAAGTTTCTGAAATCCAAACACTCACCTTGAAGTAGTTACTTTTTGAATATATGTCTGAGAGCTCACAGGCTGGCTAAGGACCATCTCTGCACCTTCTAGAAAATTCTCTTGTAAGGTATTTGGTGTTATAAAGCTGCACTCTAACCAACTGACTTGTGGCAGCTGGCTGGTACAGGGATCCGAACCCGTGACCTTGGTGTTATAAGCCTGTGCTCTAAACAACTGAGCTAACTGGCCAGCCATTGTGGGGTATTTGGCATCTCCCTTTGTTCATATGACAGAGGAACAGCACTGAAATCAAGTTGCTATGTTTCAATGGGAAAACAAATCCCCCTTGTTTCCTGACCACTAAATGAAACCAAAGATAGCTTCTCTTCTTAGATTTACGCTACCCTTTCTCCAACCAATGCCTTGGAAAATTTAACGCAGTAAAAAAGTGGTGTGTGTGTGTGTGTGTGTGTGTGTGTGTGTGTGTGTGTGTGTTTAAAGAAGGCTTCTTCACAATCTTTCTAATATTGCATGCATAAATGCACTTTAGTTCTGAAAACAATTGGTTCATTCTAAACCACACAGACAATCAGGTAAGACAAAACTGTCTTTAAGAGCGGGAGCTGAGGCTACCTTATTTGGAAGAATTTGGAATCTTGCTTAGGCTGGAGGCGGCTCTTTGGAGAACATCCGATACCAGTTTACAGATTCCATGATTCATTAAAGGATTTTGGTTTGCTCCTACTCCTTTAGTCCCCTGTCTTTATCCTAAAATTTTCCTTACAAACAGACTGTAGTATTTTCCTGAATGAATAGATTATTTATCTGAGTTTATTTGTGTGTGTTTTTTCTGCATGGTCTTTTTTCTAATTGTGGTGACTTATGTCACTGGTGTGGGTCTTTCAAGTTCCTTTCTTGGGTGGGAGATCATTTTTGGCTTCAGACTGGAATGTCCCAGAATAACTGCTATTTAAAAGACTCCTTGTATGTTGCAATTTTAAGGAATCTCATGATTGAGGCTGAGATCTATCTATAGGCACCAAATAGAGCAGGAATATTTATATCCCTGATTTTTGTTCAAGGATTTCCATCACCCCAAAACACATCTAGCCCAATTCTCCACTCAAGCCTGGAAGAAGCAGAGTAGTCGGAGGCATCTAAGGGGCAAGATCTTGATCCTCAGTGCTTATCAATCACCTGAGGACCTTGTTAAAATGCAAATTCTGATTCAGAAAGTCTAGACTAGGGACTGAGAAGTTGACTTTCTGACAATTCCCAGATGAGGCTGGCACTGCTGGTCCAGGCAACGTACTTTGAGAATGGCTGGTCTATAGTATTTTCCAAATTTGCCTGAAGGTAAGACTCACCTGGTATGACTGCTGTATATGCAGACTATCAAACCTTTCCCCTAGGAATTCTGATTCAGAGATCTCTGCTGTGATCTACAGCCCATCATCTCAAGAGCTCCTACATGCTCTGGGTCCAAGCTACTTCTTCAACTGATCTGTAATACTCAGCTTCTACTCCATTCGTTTTCCTCCCTCTTTCCCTCCTTCCCTTTTTCCCCCTCCCTTCCTTCCAACAAATATTTGTTGAGCTAAATGCTGGGATACAGCTCTGAATAAGAGAGCCAGACCCTGCCCTTGTATAGTAGGGGAAACAGACAATAGACAAGTAACAGGTAAGTAAAGAGAATTACAGTTTATGATACATGCCGAGAAGGAAATAAATAGTGATGTGATGGAGAGGGATGGGGAGGAGTCAGGAAACCATTTAAGCCAAGGTCATCAGAGGAGCTCTCCAAGGAAGACGGTTAAGCTGGAATTTGTATCCAACACTCCAGCCTAAGCCATGCCACTTGCTGAGCGTGCCCTGTGCTTTGGGGGCATATTGCCTTTGGGCTGTTTCTTTCACTGTGGGTGCCTTTTCACCAACCCCATCTGCCAATTATTTAAAGACCAACCTGAATGTCATCACCTTCACCGTGGTTCCTCAAGCCATAGGTGAAGTGTCTCCCCCTGAGCCCCCCAAGGCACGGGCTGTACCTCTGTTCTTGTCTTGATCATTCTGCCTTAAATTGTAATTGCTTTGTGAGAATAACAACTGCATTTTATGAGCACACACTATTCATTTACACACATGATCTCAAATTATTCAACAATACTGGTAGGTGATATTATTCTCTCCACATTATAGATAAAGAAAGTGGAATTTGGAGAAACTAAATAACTTGACTGAAATTTCACAACAAACAAGTGACAGAGCTGAGATTCAAACCATGACCTCCCAGTTGATCTATTTTATCTCCCATAGCAGGTCTTCTCTATTATTTTTATTTTTATTTTTTTTAGTGCCAGGGGTTTGAACCCTTGACCTAGATGTTAGCACCACACTCTCCCAAGTAAGCTAACTGACCAGCTCTTCCCATGGCAGATCTTAAGCAACATGAAACAAGTGACCATTTTATCTTTGCATCCTTAAGTTAAAAAAAAAAAAATCAAGTTGCAGAAAAGCGTTAATATTTGAGTATCACAAAGAAGGGAAAAACAAAACAAGAAACAGAATTTCCCTCCCACGTTATATAAATTTGCTAGTGCTGCTGTAGCAAAGTGCCACAAATCGAGTGGCTTAACCGACAGAAATGTACTGTCTCCCAGTTCTGCAGGCTAGAAGTCTGAAATGAAGATGTCAGTGGGACCACGCTTCCTCTAACGGCATTAGGGAAGTATTTATTCTGGGTCTCTCTCCCAGCTTTTGATAGCTCCTTGGCTTGTGGCAGCATAACTCCAGTCTTCACATGGCATTCTTCCTGTGCACGAATCTCTGTGTCTAGATTTCTCTTTTTTAGAAGAACACCGGTCATGTTGGATTATGGGCCCACCCTACTGACCTCACCTTAACTAATTCTGCAACAACCCCATTTCCAAATAAGGTCACATTGAGAGGTGCTGGGGTTAGGATTTCAACATACGAATTTTGAAGGGACATAATTACCCTAATACATTCTACGTAGCTTCTATCATAATGCTAATCCCTGAACCAGAGAATCTGATGTAGTTGTCCTATTTGCCCTTTCCTAAAAGCAACACGGCAGAGGGATCAAATGATCAATTTAGACATGTTTTATTATCCCAAATTTGAACCTGGTTTTAGCTTCCATCTTCAATAGATTCAGACAATCTGGCACCAGTGTTAGCTTTTCATGTAAGCAAAAGAAGTTGGTCACCTACACAGCACTAAATACTTGGTTTGCTTTAAGCTGTCAGAATCTGTGATCCCTTCTGCCCCCTACTAACTGGGTGAGTAAATTACAGTGTATAACATCACACTGCTTATAAGTTATATTTGAAAACACTTAAAATATTAAAAAATTTTTATTTCAAAATGGGTTAAGCCTAGTAAGTTTCACTAAGTCGTACAGTAAAAAGAAATGAAATATTATTATCAAGAAATATTGTTATCAAGAAGGAGAGGAGCTGGTAATTTAGGAACCTCTAAGTAGAAAGTAGCCTATAGACAGTACTTTGTAATGTAAAATAAGTTAGAATATTGCAAAGCCAAATTTTTAAATATGAAGTCTGATCAAGCACAAAGCATAGGGCATGTAAACCTTTAAGAATATGGAATCAGCCAAATGTGGCTTTTGCTTAACAGATTGCAAAATTCCTGAGGA
>NW_007729494.1:152444-153598 GCF_000696425.1 Galeopterus variegatus
TTTAAGAATATGGAATCAGCCAAATGTGGCTTTTGCTTAACAGATTGCAAAATTCCTGAGGAGAGGGATTCTCCCATCTCACTCATCTTTGTATCCCCAGCAACGTTCAGGGTATTGTACACAACAGATTTTAACTAAATTGAATGAAGTTTTTAAAAAGTGGCTATTTCTCTTGACAGGGACAGGAAGCATTCTAAGTTAAATGTAAGAGGTTAAAGAAAGATGGGTAATGTTTTACTATATGCCAGGAACTGTTCTAAGTACAATCAAGGAATGACGTAGATGCTACGATCTCCATTTTAAAGATTAAGGAACAGAGAGATTGAATAGTTCCCACAACTAGAAAGTGGTAGCAGTGGGAATTCACACCTAGCATGTTGACACAGTCTACCTCCTCAGCCATCGTGCTGTAATGGCAATTAACACTGGGGAACAGCCAGAGCTTTGTTTCCTAAGAGCTTCTTCAGCTGACATGTTTTCTATCAGCCAGTTGGCCTATTGCTCCTTTTAGAAGTCAAGAAACACAGTGTACGGATTAAGCCTTTCATCTTTGGCATTACTCTAGGCCTAAACTCGTACTCTGACTTTTTATACAGTTTGGCTGTGTAAACTTGTATGTATTACTGAACTTCTCCAAGACTCAGTTTCACCATCTGTATAATAAGGCTAATTTTCCTACCTCATCTCATAGAGTTGTTGTAATTATATGTTTCAAATATTTGGCATAGTGCTTGGTACATAACAAATATTCAAGAAATGATATCTAAAAAATATATCTATTTTGCGAGCAATATTTCCTTGTATGGATATATGTAATTTGTTTATTTACTGTTGTTAAACAAAAATTATGGGAAGCGATTGTTTTGGACTGAGCACCTGTTCTCAGAGCCCCAACAGACCAGACCAGACCAAAATGGAGTCACTCATGCTAAACACCACATAATCAAACTGAAACTTAAAGGAAACGGAACCCAAACCAAATCAGTTTTTTTCTGAAAACAGATTTCAGTCTACCTGAGTCAGTTTAATAAGGAAGGCCCCTCTGCTTTAACCCTTCCAAAAAAAAAAAGGAACCTAAAGTAACCTGATGTTAACCAGTTTTTTTTCCCTCTGTTCTGTTTTCCTGTTCCCACCTTACACACAGTGGGCAATGT
>NW_007729494.1:154509-155788 GCF_000696425.1 Galeopterus variegatus
TGTATATATATATATATATATACACACACACACACACACATGCCACAATCTATTTTGTAGAATGGAGAAGGCTACCCTGATTCTTAAATCTCAAATAAAAGCCAATTAGACCTATAACTAAATTTGTTGTAGTTTTGTCTTTTGACAATTTTGATGAACATTTGAATTGTTTCTAGCTTTTGATTATTACCAATAAAGCTACTATGAACATTCTTGTACAAGTCTTTGTATAGCTGCATGCTTTAATCTTTCCTGGGTAAATACCTAGGGTGGAATGGGAGATATATGTTTAGTTTTTAAGAAACTGCCAAAGTGTTTTCCAAAGTGGTTGTACCATTCTACATTCCCACTAGCAGTGTATGAGGGTTCCAGTTCCTCTACATTCTTGTCAATGCTTGGTATGGTCAGTTTTATTGTTTGTTTGTTTGTTTTGTGGCTAGTGGGTATGAGATCCAAACCCTTGACCTTGGTGTTATAACACTGCTCTCTGACCAACTGAGCTAACCAGAAAGCCCTGGTTAGTTTCATTTATTTATTTATTTACTTACTTACTTATGGAAAATTTTATGTGGTTAAAAAAAATCACAAAGTTTACCATCTTACCCATTTTTAAGCTTACAATTCTGTAGTATTAAGTATATTCACATTGTTGTGAAACATCTCCAGAACTTTTCGTCTTGTAAATCTGAAACTATGTACCTACTAAACAACAGCTCCCCTTTACTCGGTCTTCCCAGCCCCTGGCAACCATCATTCTACTATCTGTATGTATGAATCTGACTAGATATCTCATATAAGTGGTATCATACAGTATTTGTCCTTTTGTGACTGGCTTATATCACTTAGCACCATGTCTTCAAGGTTCGTCCATGTTGTAGCATGGATCAAAATTTCCTTCCTTTTTAAAGAGGCTTAGTATTTCTTTGTATGCATATACCACATTTAGTTTATCCATTCATCTCTCAATGGACATTTGGGTTGCTTCTACCTTTTGGCTATTCTGAATAGTGCTGCTATAAACATGGGTGTGCAAATATCTCTTTGAAACTCTGCTTTCATTCCCTTTGGATATGCACCCAGAAATGGGATTGCTGGATCATATGATAATTCTATTTTTAATTTTTAAGGAACCAACAGACTGTTTTCCTAAGCTTTTGCAACCATTTTACAATCCCACCAACAATGCACAAGGGTTTCAACTTTTATTTTATTGTAATGTAGTTGATTGTACATATCTGTGGGGTACAGAGTTGAATATCAATACCTGTGTGCAATATGT
>NW_007729494.1:156691-157987 GCF_000696425.1 Galeopterus variegatus
TGCCAACACTTGTTATTTTCTGTTTTTTGGATAGTAACCATCCTAATGAGTGTGAGATGACGTCTCATTGTGTTTTAATTTGCATTTCCCTGATGATTATTAATGTTAAGCATCTTTTCATGTGCTTTTTTGCCATATGCATATCATCTTTGGAGAAATTTCTATTGAAATCCTTTGCTCATTTGTTAATTGGGTTATTTAAGTTTTTGTTGTTGCTGAATTGCAGGAGTCCTTTATATCCTGGAAATTAATGCTTCATCAGATATAAGTTTTGCAAATATTTTCTTGCATCCCATAAGCTGTTTTATCACTCTGTTGATTGTGTCTCTTAATAAACAAAAATGTTTAAGTTTGATGTAGTCCTGTTTGTCTATTTTGCTTTTGTTGTCTATGCTTTTGGGTGTCATGTCTAAGAAATCATTGCCAAATCCAATGCCGTAAAGCTTTCCCCCAGTGTTTCCTCCTAGGAGTTTTATAGTTTAAGGTACTGCATATAGGTCTTTAACCTATTTTGAGTTCATTTTTGTATATGGTATAAGATAAGGGTTCAAAGTCATTTTTTTTTTTTTTTGATGGCTGGCCCATTCTGGGGCCCAAAGCCTTGGCCCTGTGGTGGCTGGCCCATTCTGGGGTCCAAAGCCTTGGCCCTGGTGTTATAACATTGCACTTTAACCATCTGAGCTAACCTGCCAACCTCAACGTCATTCTTTTGCATGAAGAATGGATATCCAGTTTTCCCAACACCATTTGTCAAACTACTGTTGAAAATCATTTGAACGTATACACATTTTATTTGTCTATATGTCTATCTTTATGCCAGGATCACATTGTTTTTATGACTGTAGCTTTGTAATATATATATTTAGCACTTGGTTGTATAAACGTGTAATATGTTTTGAAGTCAGGTAACATGAGTTCTTAAACTTTGTTCTTTTTTTCAAAAATTGTTTTGTCTTTTCAGGATCCCTTGAAATTCCATATAAATTCTGAGATTTCTTTTCTATTTCTGTAAAAAATTCTATTGGGATTTTGATAAGGCTTGCATTAGATCTGTGGTATGGCCATTTTAACAATATTAAGTCCTCCAATCAATGACGTCTTTCCATGTATGTGAGTCTAATTTCTTTCAGCAATGTTTTGTAGGTTTCAATGTACAAGTTTTTCATCTCCTTGGTTAGGTTTACTTCTAAGTATTTTATTCTTTTTGATGCTATTCTAACTGGAACTGTTTTTTTAGTTTTCTTTACCAATTGTTCCTTGATAGTGTACAGAAACACAACTGATTTTTTTTTTTTT
>NW_007729494.1:158169-164112 GCF_000696425.1 Galeopterus variegatus
CCCGTAGCCTTGGTGTTATCAGCACCACACTCTCCCGAGTGAGCCACAGGCCGGCCCCAAACACAATTGATTTTTGTGTTGATATTGCCTCATGCAACTTTACTGAATTTGTTTATTAGTTCTAACAGTGTTTTGTATGGAATCTTTAGAGTTTTCCATATAAAAGATCATGTCATCTGCAAACAGAGATAATTTTCCTTCTTCTTTTCCAATTTGTATGACTTTTATTTCTTTTTCTTGCCTAATTCCACTGGCTAGGACTTCCAATACTATGTTGGATAGAAGTGAGAAGAGTAGGCATTGTTGTCTTGTTCCTGATCTTAAAGGAAAGGCTTTCAGTTTTTCACTACTGGGTATGACGTTAGCTGTGGGCTTTTCATATATAGTCTTTATTATGTTGAAGTAGTTTCCTCTTATTTCTAGTTTGATGAGTGTTTTTATCATAAAGGAATGTTGATCTTATCAAATACTTTTTCTGCATCAATTAAGATGATCATGTATTTTTGATCCTTTATTCTGTTAATGTGGTGTATTACATTGATTGATTTTTGTATGTTGAGCCATCTTGCATTCCAGGAACAAATCCTGCTTGGTCATGGTATATAAGTCTTTTAATGTGCTGCTGAATGCTGTTTGCTAGTATTTTTGCATCACCATTCATCAGGGATTTTGGTCTGTAGTTTTCTTTTCTTGTAGTGTCTTTGCCTGGGTTTGGCATCAGGGTAATAGTGCTGGCCTCACAGAATGAGCTTAGATGTGCTCCCTTCTCTTCAATATTTTGGAAGAAATTGAAGAGGATTGGTGTTAATATTTCTTTAAATATTTGGTAGAATTATTATTACTATTATTTTAATTTTTGCCAGCTACCTGGTAACGAGGATCAAATCCTTGGCCTTGATGTTATCAACATCACACTCTAACCAAATGAACTAACTGGCCAGTCTGGCATTTGGTAGAATTCATCAGTGAAACCATCTGGTCCTGGGCTTTTCTTGGTTGGGAGTTTTTTTCTGCTTTTAAAATAAAATATTTTAATTCTTGTCCTTAGAAACTATAAAAATTATACATGATTTGGAAATCTGTATACATGATTTGGAGACTATATCAAACTATGGCCAAAGAAGAATCATCCATTCTCATTTGTCTGGTCCCTCAGATTCATAATGTCATTAGCTATGATTGTTGTTGCTTGTTGCCTCATATTGTTTTTATCCAAGTATTCGCCATAGTTTACTTTCCTTCCACCATTCTGGACCCCTTTTTCACACACTGAGATGCCACATCTCTCAGACCTGACAGAAATACTGATATTCTGTGCCACACTGTCTTTTCACTGACATCACCCATTTGGTGTAGCTCACTTTCCCCTATTGCCGTATCTCATTTGTTGGCAGAGAAAGTATTGTTACTGAATGTTTTCCTTTCATCTCCCTCATCACTTGCCCATGTCAAGTGTACAGAATTCAGAGATCTTTCAAGAACCAAACTCCTAGCTATTTTGGACTCATGTCTTACAAACTGATGAAGTACCTGCCATCCAGGTTTTCAAAAGATGGCTTCTATTTTTTTTCTTACAAACTGATCTCTAGTCTTTTCCTGATGCTCTTGCCTGGACAGTCTCAAGCCAGGGAATCTGTTGAGAGGTTTTCGGTTACTGATTCCGTCCTCTTGCTATTTACTGGTCTTTCAGACTTTTTTCTTCCTGATTCAATCTTGGTAGGTTGTACGTTTCTAGATATTTTTCCATTTCTTCTAGGCTATCCAATTTATTGGCATACAATTGTTTACAGCATTCTCTTATAATCCTTTTTTCCCCCATGGTATCAGTTTTAATGTCCCCTCTTTCATTTATGATTTTAGTTGTTTGAGTCTTTCTTTTTTTCTTAAATAATCTGAGAGTTTCTCAATTTTGTTACTCTTTTCAAAAAACTAATTCTTAGTTTCATTGATTTTTTTTTTTTTTTTTGTCTTTTTGTCTTTTTTCTGTGTCCAGCAACGGATCGCAACCCTCAGTGTTGCCCCCGTACCGGACCGGGGACCGGCAACGGGATCGCAAGCCTCGGTGTTGCTCCCGCGCCTCGCTCAGCCAGTGAGCGGGAGCCGGTCTGTATGTGGGATCCGAACCCTCGGACGGGAGCACCGCCGTGCTTCCCAAGCGGCGCACTATCCAGTGCGCCACCGGGCCGGCCCAGTTTCATTGATTTTTAATGATTTTTCTCTTCTCAATTTTATTAATCTCTGCTCTACTCTTTATTTCCTTAAGATGGTAAATTTTATGCTATATTTATATATATACATATATATATTTTAATCACAATTTTTTAAAAAAAGTAGATCAGTTTGCCTCGGGTAAGGAATGAGAGTGAAGGATAATTAAAGATCAGGAGAAAACTTTTGAGGGTGATGAATTATCTTGATTGTGGTGATGCTTTCATAGGTATGAATGTATATTAAAACTCATTCAAATTGTATGCTTTATATACGTGTAGTTTATTGTATGTCATCATACCTCAATAAAGATGTCATATTATGAATTTTCTGAAAACATTTCTGAAAATATTTAAATTGGCAGACATACATTATTCCCAATGATCTTTTTTTATTCTAAATATAGTCTATTAAAAATTCTTCAACTAAAAAGTCATTGTGGGTATATTTGTCTCCTTTACTTTACATGATCATAACTCTCCAGTGTTGATCCTAACCTGCTATCACAATTCTGAGTCAATTACTCTCAATATTCTTCAAAAGAAACAGCACTATCAAGGGACTGAAGTTTGACAGAGATATGCTCTCAACCATTTTTCAACTTGACTCTTTCATCGTCGTGTTTTCAGATATTCATCCCATCAAAAGAGGTTGTTCTATGAAATGATATTGTTCTCTTATTTTTTAAGAAGATAGTATTTACAACATTATTGCAGACACTCATATGTTTAACTTCAGAGATTTATTTTTTCAAGAGCTTTATTTAATCAACAATAAAACCAGCAATGATATTGCACTAGCCTGGATGGCTTTAGAATGCTAATTGTGTTGTTGAAATTATACAGTTTAGGGGCCTGCCCGTGGCTCACTCGGGAGAGTGTGGTGCTGATAACACCAAGGCCACGAGTTCAGATCCCATATAGGGATGGCCAGTTGGCTCACTGGCTGAGCGTGGTGCTGACAACACCAAGTCAAGGGTTGGGATCCCCTTACTGGTCATCTTTAAAAAAAAAAAAAGAAAAGAAAAGAAATTATACAGTTTAAACCACAGATATGACTACTTTTATACTAGAACTTTAAAATAATCTAATGCCCCCTTTGTTAAAATAAACTGAACCTAAAACACTACTATGTACTATATAATAGATAAAAGATGTTTCAAGGCAACCAGGCCTAGGTGCAATTTGGCATTTTTCTCTATGGTTCTTAATAATTATCAACATCAGGTTCTTCATTGTTTTTGCCTTCAAAACTAGAAATTCCCCTTGTTTCATCTAATTAATTTCATTATAAACTCATCCACCTTGTACTCATACAGCAACACCAACTCCATATAGTGGCTTCATCTACAATTTAAATCTCAATGTTTCCCATCCTCCCTGTTGAAGGTGATGGCTTCAACATAATTTATTCAACATTTTATCCAAAACATATTCATTGGACATCAAAATATGCGCTAGGCCTCTATTCTAGAGACACAATGGTGAGTAAGAAAAACATAGTCACTCTCATGGAATTTATAGTCCAATTGGGAAGACAGATATTGAAGAAGCAATTACATGATTGATGAGTATTAGGATAAAGAAAGTACAGGATGTTTGCTATAGGAACATTTCTTTCCCCTTAGGGCTTTGGTTGGAAAAACCACCAGGTTAAAAAAATGATTACGTTGTCCCTCCAATTTCCCACTCCTGGCAACCCAAAGGAAAGATTCCACACAGGGAGTATCTGTATCAGAAAGTAACAACAAGTCCCTATGGCTAATTTTTTTCTTCCTTTTTTAGGAAAGTAGGAACATCCTTCTTAGCAATAGGCATACTTCCAACTTCGCTGCTGACTGGGTAATTGTATTTATAACAATTCCCTTAGTTTTCTCTCGGTGGCTACAACAGTTTCCCACACTTTATAAGCTATCCCTCCCTGGGAGATACTCAGAAATTACCCTAAAAAAATTGTTGAATTCCTATGTTTTTAAACAGTAGTTAAGGCAGTTGTTAGACCATATCCACAGATTGGTTTTGTGAGAATCTTGAAGAGATTTTTTTTTTGGTCTTAGATTTCTTGAAATACCTGCGATCTCTAAGTAAAAAAGACCCTCTTGACTTTAAGGCCATGTTTACAAGTCAACAGTACAGAAACATTTTTGCTATGAAAACCATTTGGTAAATGTACAAGCACAGTTAAGCTTGTCAGATAATAAGTAAATGAACAACTTGGAAGTCTTCTGAAGGATCGATGACCAGCCTCAACCCCAGGGTCAACAGCAGCCTAAACAACAGAAAAAGAGGGTCACATCTGCTTAAAAATACAAAAGAGAGATAAGGAGCTTTTCAAAAGGGTAACCTAGGATTATCTTTCAACCAGGACTAAGCCAAATAGAAGATAAATTACATGTTTACATGGAGAATCTTAATAGTATTTACAACTGGCCTAGAGTCCAAGCCCACTTATGTGAGTTACTTTTTCTCTGTTTGTTATCCTAGGTCATAGCAGATGGAAGAGGGGCTTTGGCACCCAAGTCTTACCCAGCTACTTAACATCCCTGGTGTGTAGGGGTGAAACTGCGAGCTACTTCATCATTTCTATTGAGTCTATAATTCTTTTGATTGACAAGGACAAAAATTGTCCTGGCAATAGACCAGAAGTAATCAGGCAGTGCGTTTGAGTGAATGTTAGTGCCTTATGGTAGAAAGAGCCTGAACCATTGGAAAATCATTTGACCCCTCTAGGACTCATTTTTCTTGTTTTTAAAATAGATTAGATTAGAATGATGCACATCTG
Source organism: Galeopterus variegatus (assembly GCF_000696425.1). Taxonomy (NCBI): domain Eukaryota; kingdom Metazoa; phylum Chordata; class Mammalia; order Dermoptera; family Cynocephalidae; genus Galeopterus; species Galeopterus variegatus. The sequence continues at coordinate 163,159 of NW_007729494.1, forward strand.
AATCACTTGTGATACTTGTTCAAAGGAGAGATTTCCTCCCTCCCCCTTACACCCTGCTGCCCCAAAGATTCTGATGAGTGATCGCCTGGGGATGGGGCAGGAGGGCAGAAGTGGGGGTAAGGATGAAAGTGAGTTGAGATGCATTTTCTACGCTGGTGATTCTGTTGGGTGACTAGTCAAGTTCTGCTCCAAAGTGCTCAGGGATGAGTTTTAGTGAACAAGGTTAATATTCCACAAGTCGTATACTAGTATTATTTTACATAAGTCTTAGAATCTGTGCTGAAAATATAATATCTGTTGCTCTTTCCTCTCATCTCCCAAAGACTAATCTGGGTTGACTCCAGGGTTACAAATAGTAATAATAATAATAAAGTAAATACAATTTACAATATGACAGGCACTATTCTCAACACTTTGTAAGTCTTCATATAATTCTCGTAACAGCCCATTGAGATAGGGTATTATTATAAGACACATTTTACAGATGAAGAAACCAAGGCACAGAAGAGAAGTCAAGTAACTTACATATGGTAACAGTAACACAGGTAACAAAATGTACCAGCTGGGGTCTGGCTGGCTTGGGGGAACTTTCTGTCTGGAGAAACCCAAATTGCTTACCTCTAACATTGGGTGGCGGCATGGTTTTATGGAAGAAGTCCAGGTGTTGGCATCAGACACTTATTGAAGCTCTGGCACTACCACTCACTAGCTATGTGGCTTGGCTGGCCTTACTCAGGCTTGCTAAGTATCTTAGTTCAGGCTGCTGTAAGAAAATATCATAGAATGGGTGGCTTAAACAACAGAAATTTATTTCTTACAGTTCTGGAGGTTGGGAAGTCCAAGATCAAGGTGCTGGCCAATTTGGTTTCTGGTAAGGGGTTTCTTCCTGGTTTGCAGATGGCAACCTTGCTGTATCCTCACATATCAAGGTGGGGGGGGGGGCTGGTCTCTCCT
>NW_007729494.1:165626-166804 GCF_000696425.1 Galeopterus variegatus
GAGTCACAATATAGCTCATTGAGATCTTTAATTAAATTTGTTATAATTTTATCCTTTGACACTCGTTATATGTCAGGCACTTTTGAAAATAATGTCAAGCATAATAACCATTTACTGAATACTATGTTTTCAGAGCTACACTAAATGCGATTATGCATTGTGATAATCGAATCCTTCATCACTCTTACGGGATAGGTGCCATTGTCATTATTTTTCAGAAGAGGAACCTGAGAGGTTAAATATTTACCTGGAGTCACAACCGGTGAGTGGCAGAGCTGAGATTGGATCCAGGGCATGTGCTCTGAGGTGATATATGGTCTCTTCTGTTTTAGACAGGAATATGTGAAATTAAGATTTTCACAAAAGAAATCTAANCACTAATCCCATTGCACGGGCTCTACCCTCATGACTTCATGCAAACCTAACACCTCCCAAAGGTCTTTCCTCCAAATATCATTACATTGGGGATTAGGGCTGCAACATATGAATTTTAACAGACACAATCATCCAACCCATGATACTAAGCCTCATTTTCTTTATCTGCAAAATGTAAATCACACCTATTTGTAAGGTTGGAGAATTAAATAAGATGTTTATAGGCATTAGCTCAGTTTCATAATAAAACCAAAATAAAACATACAAAAATTTATTGGTGTTAAATAAAATTATAAGGAGACCATTGTTTTGGATTAAGTTCCTATACTAGACCCCAAAAGATCAGACTAAAAACCAAAATGGAGTCACCTCTGTTAAGTTTCATGGCACCAGATCTAAAGTAAGTCGTGGTCTGACCTTCCTAGAAATCAGGAGAGATAACAGCAATTTCCGAACAGGCCAGTTTAAATCTTCAATAGGCATGATAATGAAGTTCTCTCTGCTTTAATCCTTACACAAAAAGGATAGCCCAAAGTAACTGGACATTAAATAATCATTTATTTTTCTATTGTCTGTCTCCCCGTCTCCACCTTACAGGGAAAGATACTTAGAAATGACCAATCCTCTTTTCGTTCTTTGTTTCTGCTTTCTTCAGCCTTTTCTGTCTGTAAAACCCACCTCCTCTGCTTGGCTCGTTGCAACACGTATTCTATTTTGTGGAATGACATGTTGCCCAAGTCTAGAGTCACAATATAGCTCATTGAGATCTTTAATTAAATTTGTTATAATTTTATCCTTTGACA
>NW_007729494.1:167578-182426 GCF_000696425.1 Galeopterus variegatus
AATTGGGTCGTGTTCTTTTTCTTGCCCTGCTCTTCCTCCACTCTCCACTCTTGATGTTATCTCCACATTTACCCAAGGCCAACTTCAAGTGAAGAAATACAGCTCTGAAAGCACAGGCCCGAGGGCAACATTCTTTTCCAGCTCTAGAATTTTTCAGTGCATGAGCTGTGCCCCTGCTTTTCTGTCTCTGATTAGTTAAAGGGTGTAGAAACATTTATATTCTCTCCTCTGGACGAATTCTTCTGTGACCTTTGCCACCTCTACCCCAGCTTTTAGACTGAACATCTCACTTAGAGACAAAAAAGCTTAGCTTTTTGCAAAACTGATAAACAAGCTGGAATTGAATCTCCTTTTTAGGAAAATTTGCTGGATTTAAAAAAAAAAATCAGTTCTACTTTTAATATTTTTTAAATGTATCGGTTATGAACTTCTTGGAAAAAATATAAGGTGGAATTGCAGTTTTCTGAAGAAACTGCAGTGTAATCACAAAACTACATAACTGGTATTCGAAACTAAAGCACTGACAGAAAAACCTCTTTTCCATCGTAACCAGAAAAATGAATGTAACCGCTGAACCTCTAATTAGAAGGATTCAAACATTTGGCTTCTCAAGGTAACCACTGGAGAGGCTGGAGGTCAAGTCCAGGGAGGTGGCATGAGGAAACCACACTGTTCATCCAGCCAGGAGCAGGCAGTTAATCAACCACAAAGACAGAAAAATGAACAATGCAACTTCTGGAATTTAAAGAGGTTAGCCCTGGAAATCTTGGCTTTGTTGATGCAGCGACCCCTCTAGTTAATACTGGACAAACCACACTCTGGTCTGCCTTACCTTATCTTTGGCTGAAAGAAGATAAGCCAAATATGTAGGGCTTTGACACAGCTGGAGTGAGCCATTTAATGGAATGGCACTTGGAAAGCCTTCCACTAGTAACAGCCTAGTAACAAAGAACATTTAGTGATGATTAAATGAGGATTTATTTACACCAAGAAATAAACAAACATGTACTCACTTATATATGTATATATATATATTTTTTCTTTTTGCAGCTGGTGGGTAAGGGGATCTGACCTTGGTGTTATCAATGCCACACTCTAACCAAATGAGCTAGCCGGCTAGTCCCCATTTACCCATATATTTTTGTGTCTTAACCTCATTCCTTGTCTTTTCTTTCCAACCTATAATTTTTCTTTGGTACAGCTACAGCTTTCTCATCCGCTTAATTTCAATTTTATTTAATATTTATATAAATAGTCTTAAATCCCATAGAGAAATCAGCAGGTCCCTAAATAATTAAATACTTACAAGGGGAATGACAAGAAATTTTTTCTCTCTCTCTCTCTTTTTTTTTTTTTTAAACAAAGATTGGTTGACAGTTGGATGATCTCAGGCAGAAGGTATTTGTGTTTACCCTTTGTTAGGACTCCCAGTAAGCCTTGGTAGGCAAGTGATCTATGATTAAGATGACAATCCCTCACCCCCCTCCCCTTTGGCCCCAAGATTTGCATTTAGAAATTGAGCCTTCGGGATTTTACAATGTGCTCGCACTTTTAAAGACTATTAATATAATTGCCCTTTTGGTTGACAGATGTGTAGTTATTGTAACTGTCCTGAGCTAAAAGATGAACTGGAGATTTTTGCAAACTCACACAAAAACTACTGTTACTTTGAAAAACAAAAAAACCCACCTCAGCTTTTATGATTAATTTCAAAGGACAGTCATCAGAACAGTATTCTTTCCCCAAAGTAAAAAATTTTTAAATATGTATATTTTAAAGGATGCTGCAACTGCTAAACAGACAAAAGCATCACCAGTTAAAATTTGAAATTAGTAAATTGTTCAAAAATCTTGCTATGACCTCTGTTCCCAAGCACTCCTTGATGTGTTGACATTGTGGGAAGAAAAGGCTTCTTTTCCCACCCCTCCCCCATCCTGCAGGAATTGCTGGAGCAGGAGGCTTGGGATGCACACCAAATGGAGGGGTTTATCCCTTCCCAGTAAGCCTGGTACAGTGAGTGCTACCAGGACAGGATGTTGGTTGAGTACAAGCCGGGCTGGAAGAGGCACAGCCAGGGTGGAGCAGAAGCACAGGCTTCCAAATTCACAGCTGCTACCACTTTCCCAAACTGTTTTTAGAATCCACAGGGCTGGGAGTGGAACAGGTTCCGCTCACTTAGTGTGGCTTGCTTTGCAAAGCTGGGAAGGGAGCCAGAGAGAAGGTTTTCTCCCATAATTCTGCAGATGATGTGTGTTCTCCAGAGAGATGTAATGTTACGGACTCTTAGAACTAGGCCTTTGGAGACCATCTAGTGAATCCATCCACTCATTTTTCAGGCTAGACAATGGAGGCTCAAAAAGTCAAACTTGCTTAAGGTCACATCATTGGTGTCTGATACATCCAGGGCTCAAACCTGGTGTTTTTTCCCAACTCATTCATAGTTGATAAACCAAGTAGATAGTGCAATAAAAATTTTCAGATATAATTTGAAGATATATAAAACATGAACTTTGGTATATATATATTAAAGTTTTAACCATAATAAAGTATGCATAACATAAAATTTACCATCTTATCCATTTTTTTTAGGGTACATTCACATTATTATACACATTTTTGAATGCCCAGTATCCACATGGAAATTGAAAAGGTCAATCAAAAAATATTTTCCCATTATCAATCAATTATTTAATGGGTACATACTATGTGACAACACATTTTGGGATCAGACAGCCTCTGGGCCCTCAAGGGGCTAACTATACTGCCAGAATGTCCTCTAGAGAAGTCGTACCGTTTACACTGCACACATAGCACAATGTTGATAAGAGAAGCTGAGTGTAGTGGGGTGAAGTGGCATTTTAACAGTTCTAATAGTTTAGTGAAAGAAAGCAGATCTTTTTTTTTTTTTTTTAAAAAAGATGACCGGTAAGGGGATCTCTACCCTTGACTTGGTGTTGTCAGCACCACGCTCAGCCAGCGAGCAAACCGGCCATCCCTATATAGGATCTGAACCCGTGGCCTTGGTGTTATCAGCACCGCACTCTACCGAGTGAGCCACGGGCCGGCCTGGGGCTAATAATTTCTTTAGGAGACAACATACATAAATAGAATACAACACATGACAGAAGGCAGTATGTGACATGTTTGAAGTGGGTGGAATTAAGAGTGTGAAGAGTCCAAAGGACACAGTCATTATGGGATGAGTACTCAGGAGAAGCTTCAAAGAGAAGGTGGACTTGAGCCACATGCATAAAAGGGTATGAGAAGTCATAAAAGGACACTCCAGATGAAAGAGCAGAGTGACTAAAGGGATGGGGTTGAGCTGTAAAAGACTTTTCAACAAAAAGTGGATAGAAAAGTCTGAGAGTAGCAAAAGCATAGTTTGCTACTAGCCTCAAATGGCCCATTTTATCCTGTAGGCATTGGGAGCCATTGAAGACTTTTGGATAGCATGATTACCAACTTACTACGTTTTGGATAACATGATTACCGTGTTAACAAGTTGATGTGTTGGCAAAGTGTAGGACGGATTGAAGGAAGAGGAGGTGGGTGAGTGAGGCCAGTTAGGAAACTACTACAAAAGTTCGAGTTCATAGGAGAGAAGGATGACAGGGTTGGAAATGTTAACATAGATATCTGAAATATTGCAAAGGAAGGAGCAATAGAAATTGCTAAAGAGTTAGATATTGGGAGTGGGGAGGAAAGGCAGGAATACTAGATTCAAACTAGAGTGACTGGAACTGTGATGCCAGTTGAATTAATTGGGTAAGTCAAGAGAGGGGATAATATTAAAGGGAAGTTCAGTTTTGGATGTGCTGACGTGGAAATGATAGAAAGGCATCTAAGTAGAAAAGAGAACGTGCTTTGAAAAATGTATAGTGCTGCACAAGTGCAAGGTATTATTATTTATTACTTTTTAAAAGAAATGTTTTTAGTTTTTACCTGCATGTTTGGGCATGGTCTCTACAGTGTTCAAATGGGAATAATTAAGTTGACCAAAATGTGTGACATGTTCTTCATACAGAAGTATAAAGATTATTACTCAAAGGCAAACATCACATTCACTCTCTAATAATGGAAAAAAATTAGAGACATATAAGCCTTTTAATATTATGTTCAATTGAGAATAATCCTATGGAAAATTGAAAATACAGCCAACAAATTTAGAATTATTTTACATTAAGGTGTTGGGCTTAAAAATTTCAATATGATGTTATTGCTATGAAATAAATTTAGAAAATTTGTGTAAAATGTTTTGGTACTAAGAATGTTGGGATCAGACCAAATAAAGCTTTATTGTTTATAAAGTCATTTAATTTGCCATTATTCTGATCTAGAAATTTTGATCTCCAAAGCAAAGGGACGTTTGTTAACTGCAGAGTAAACAGGAATCTGTACTTTTCTTCCTTTCTTCCATTTGTCAGAGAAGACTCATCCAGTAGGCACAATAGGCACAGAGCATTGAGCCTACAATACTTTTTTTTCTTTCCCTTTTTTAACTGTATTAAACATGTGTATTGTGAGTCATGGTGCCAGAAGAACAGAAACTCCTACATCTTGGCAGTTTGTTTTCCACATTCCATTAACAGACCCTGGAAGGATGAATAGGACACTCCAAAATATTAAAAAAATTATTTAAATGGAAAGAATTTAAATTATTTTAATGTGCTTTATTTTATTTTTGTGTGTGTTTTTCTTTTTTTTAATTTTATTTTTTTTCATTGTACGTGTTTATGGGGTACAGTTTGTTCTTTCAGTACATATTTATATTGTATAAGAGCCCATGATACTTTTAAAGGACCCACGAAATTCTATTAAATTTGCCTAAGAAGAAAAAAATCGAAGTATATAAAGTTATATCAAAAATAGATTTTAATATCGACATTACAATGCAAGGGGCCCAGAAAGTGCCTAGGGCCCACAACAGTCGTCACGTAGCTCTGCCTCCTGTACTTAACTCTGGGTCTCTGATTCTAACTATAAAACTATTGCTTTTTGTATTCTTCTGCAGGAACTCATGAGTTCTGTGAACCTGTCATTTTTTATTTTGTTTTTTATTTTTATTAAAATTATATTCACACATAATTTTGAGAATCACCTAGTTCTACAAAGTTTGCAAAGGCAGATATCAGTCTCCAACCCCTTGTTTTCTGTATCCCTTTTCCCAGAGGAGTTTACTTTCAATTTTTTTTTTTTTCTTTTTCTTTCTTTTGGTGACTGGCTGGTACAGGGCTTGAACCCTGGACTTTGCTTTTATCAGTACCATGCTCTAACCAGCTGAGCTTTAACTAACTTACCTGACTTATTGCATCACTTTGGTGCTGAATATCCTTCAATAACTCCCTGAGAAAAGGTGTATGTGGGGGTGGGGAGAAATAAAGTTTTTGACAGAAAGATCTGTACCCTCACACCTAGCTGAGAAGTTGGCTAGCCATGTAAAACTAATGGAAATAAATTCCCTTCAGAATTTTGAATGCATTGTTCCATTTTCTTTTCACTTCTCGTGTTGCTATTGAGAAGTTCAGAGCCATTTAGATTTCTGATTCTTTGTATGTAATCTCCCCTCCACTCCCCACCACTCTGGACACATGTTGAATCCCCTCACTGAACCCCATTGTCTTAGTCAGTTTGGGTTGTTAGAACAAAATACCACAGAGTGAGTGGCTTATAAACAACAGAAATTTATTTCTCACAGTTCTGGAGGATGCAAGTCCAAGATCAGGGTGCCAGCATGGTTGGTTCTAAGTGAGGGCCCTTTTCTGGATTGCAGAGGGCCATCTTCTTGTTGACAGAGAAGGAGAGGAGAGGGAGGAGAGAGGAGAGAGGGGAGAGGAGAGAGGGGAGAGGGGAGAGAGAGAGAGAGAGAGCGAGCGCACGTGCAAGACAGAGAGAGTGCGTGCTAGTGAGCACTGGGTCCCTTTTACAAGGGCACTAATCCCATTCATGAGGGCTCCACCTTGATGACCTAATCACCTCCCAAAGGCCCCACCTCCTAATACCACAATCACATATCACATTGGGGGTTAGGATTTCAACATACAAATCTGGGGGACCAAACATTCAGTCCATAAATTATCTTTGTGATGGGTCTTGGTGTGTGTATATTTTCATTCCTAGGTGCTCAGCAAGCCCTTTCACACTGGAAACAAATGTCCTTCGATTTTCAGAAATCATAAATTATTTTATTGATGAAGCAATTGCTTTCTTAGGTCTCTCTTTAAGGAACTTCTCCTGGACTGGTCTTTTAATTTGCTTATGCGTTCCTTCTTATTTTTTGTTTTTTTCATTCTTTTTCTCTTTTTGGGAGATTTCTTCAACCTTCTCTTTCCACCCATCTATTGAGTGTTCATTTCTACAACGATGTTTAAATTTTTTTGTTCTCTTTATTTTTTTAGAGCCTCCTATTCTTGTTTCATTAATTTAAAATCTTCTATTACCTCTCTATAGATATTAATGCTAGTTTTAAAAGTTGTTTTTCCTTCCAGCCTAGTCTTTGTTCCCTTCAAGTTGCCTTTTTCTGTTTATATAGCTCATTCCCACATTTATGTGAGAGGTCTGATAATTCTCAATTGTCTGTTCTTGATTAAGGGTGTCAGATAAAAAGCTGAGTGGAAGCTCTTGGTGCACGGGTGACTTCTATCTTTTTGTTGGTGTGGGTCAGCTGTTTGTCTTGGAACCTCTATTATCTATCATTAGGTGTTTCTTCTTGGGCTTTTTAGATTCCCAGTAGACCAGTAGAATGGACTTCCAGTCTTCTGTACGCAGGATGAAGGCCTGGCTGCCTGTATTCTGATGGTCGTGCTGGAAGAGGAGCTTCCAGTACGCATACTCAGTTGCTTGCTTTTGGTACAGTTCCTCTACCCTTGGCTTGTTTCCCCAGTCCAGACACCCTCTGGTTTCTTCATTTCAAGAATACATTTTTGACCTTCTGCTGGGGTTGCAGCTGCCCAGGTATGTAGGGTGGGCCAAGGAACTGAGGGATCTTACCACTTCTTTCAACCAATCCTTTTTTTCCTTTCCCCATCACCTTCCACTTTCAGGGTAGCTCATGCCTTCTATTCCTGGGCTTTTAGCAGATATTTTGGCTGATTTAAGGTTGGGCTTTGTCAGGCCTGCAAAGTCAATTTCCACTTGATCGTCTACTTTTCTGCCTCAGAAGTCTTGCTGTTGTGATCTCCCTCTTCTTGTGGTTTAGGCCTCAAAGTAAGTCCCTCAGCTGTAGTTTCAGCAGGATTTGGGAAGAAGCAAGATTAGAGGGTGTGTTCAATCTCTGTCTTTACCTGGAAGGCACTGACAGTTTTTGACTATAGAGTTTTTGATTATAGAGAATTTGAAGTATTTAACTTTTTTGTGCAAACACAGTGGCTGATGGAGCTTTTGAAGTTTTGGATAATATTTTATAAAAATCTATGATAGTACCGGACAGTCTTAACATAGCTATTGCATTAATCCAGTGTTTTGCAAACTTGAGTAATGTTCTAAATGTTTAAAAATATGATCTATGGGCTCCTGGTGCTGAGTTACATTACTTTAATTTTAATGTTACTTAAATGTGTACAAACGTTAAGTATAGACTACTTATGCTTATGGCACTTGTCCGTTTATATAAGCAAAAGCAAAAAAACCCTTAATACAACAAAATCGTGTATTTAATTCAAATTAACAACATAAATTTAATGTGACAGATGTTATTTTAATGGAGTTAAATTGTTGCTTTAAATATGAAAGAAAAAAGCAAAAAATAATATGAATATGGTACTTATTGCTGTGCCATGGGTTCACCATCCATATGCTACCACATGTGTGAAAAACAAACTCACCCATCTCTCTGAATTCCAAATACAGGAAAACCATTTTTCAGATAGTAAGATTTATTATCATCTGAGCATCATTTGGCAAGAATGCATCTTTTACCTCCTGAGCCTACATCTGTTCTTTTTATATTTGTTCTAGTAAATAATGTTCTTTTTATATTAGTTCTAGTACGTCATGATGCTAAGGGGATCATAAATGAAAAGAAGAATTTGTTCCTTACTTTAATTTAGAAGTATTTTCTGATAACAATTTCTGCTGCACACGTGAGTTGACTGATGGCACCCTGAGGTCCTTAGATCCCTGGGAAGATTCCCTGGAGGGGAGGTGACTGTTTTCTCAAAGCAGAGGAATGTATGTACTTGTATAGAATGACAAATAAAAAGCACCTTTTCCTGCATTTGCTTGATAAAGTAAGAGCAGATATGTGAATAAAGATGATTCTTGGAAAAAGGGTGCATTTGACATGGTGAAGTGATTTCATTTTACTGAAGGCAGCCACTAGTTTGAAGTTTGTGGTGATTGTAACTATACTGAAAAGCAGTTTATCCTAATTTTGTGGAACAAAACAGTCAAATTTATTAAAATTGTCAAGACCAACACTGTTGAAGGAAACTAGACATGAAGAAATGGAAAAACACTGATGAAAGAAATAAGAAATTGAAATATCCCATATTCATGTGTTGGAAGAATTAATATTCTGAAAGTGACCATACTACCAAAAGCAATCTACAGATTCAATGCAATCCCTATCAAAATACCAATGACATTCTTCACAGAAATAGAAAAAACAATTCTAAAATTTGCATGGAACCACAAAAGACCCTAAATAGCCAAAGCAATACTGAGCAAAAAGAACAGTGCCAGAGGCATTATACTACCTGACTTCAAAATGTACTGGCAAAAAAACAGACACACAGACCAATGGAACAGAATACAGAACCCAGAAATAAAGCCATGCATTTACAGCCAACTGATTTTGAACAAAAGTGCCAAGAATATTTAGCTGGGAAAGGCCAGTGTCTTCAATTAATGGGGCTGAGAAAACTGGATGTACATATGTTTCCCCAAGAAAACATAGGGGAAACACTTCAGGACATTGGGCTGAGCAAAGTCTTTATGGGGAGTACTTCAAAAGCACAAAAAAACAAAAGAAAAAATAGACAAATGGGATTATATCAAATTAAAAAGCTCCTGCACAACAAAACAAAACAAAAACAAAAAGTCAACAAAATGAAGAGACAACCTACAGAATAGGAGAAAATATTTGCAAACTCTGCATCTGACAATGGATTAATATCCAGAATATGCAAGGAATTCAAATAACTCAATAGCAAGCAAACAAATAACCCAATCAAAAAAATGGACAAATAAGCTGATTAGAAACTTCTCAAAAGAAGACATACAAATGGGCAACAGGTATATTAAAAAATACTTAACATCACTAATCATCAGGGAAATGCAAATTAAAACCACAATGAGATATTATCTTACTCCAGTTAAAATGGCTATTATCAAAAAGAGAAAATTACAAATGCTGGTGAGGATGCAGAAAAAGGGGAACTCTTATACACGGCTGGTGGGAATGTAAATTAGTATAGCCCTCTGGAAAACAGTATGGAGTTTCCTCAAGAAACTAAAAGTAGAATGGCCATATGATCAAGCAATCCCAGAACTCGGTATATATCCAAAGGAAAGGAAATCAGTGTATTGAAGAGATATTTTCACTCCCATGTTTATTGCAGCTCTATTCAAAATAATCAAGATATGAAAACAACTCAAGTGTCCACCAATGTGCACATAATGAAATACTATTCAGCCATAAAAAAGAGTGAAATCCTGTCATTCACAGTAACACAGGTAAGCTTAGAGGACATCATGTTCAGAGAAGTAAGCCAGGAACAGAAAGCAAAATACTGGGCTGGCCGGTTAGCTCAGTCGGTTAGAGAGCGGTGCTGAAAAAATCAAGGTTAAGGTTGGGATCCCCCCACTGGCCAGCCACCAAAAAAAAAAAAAAAAAAAAAAAGTGAAATAGAGCGATGTTCTCTCTCACGTGGAAGCTAAGAAAGTTGACCACATAGAAGCGGAGAGTAGAATGTGGTTCCCAGAGGCTGGAGAGGGTAGGGGAGAAGGCGGAGAGTGAGAGGCTGGTTCATGGCCACAGATTACAGCTAGATAGGAGAAATGGTATCTAGTGTTTTATAGCACTGTAGGATGACTATAGTTAACAATTTATTGTACACTTTCCATTAGCTAGAAGAGAGGATTTTTGAATATTCCCAACACAAAGAAATGCTAAATGTTGAGGTAATGGGAAAAAAAAAAAAATCAGTGGTTGCCAGCGAGGGTTTCAGGGGAGGAGGGAGGGAGGGAGGGACGGAGGGACGGACAGGTGGAGCACAGAGGATTTTCAGGGCAGCAAAAACAATTCTGTATGATACTGTAATGGTGAATATACAGCATTATGCATTTGGCAAAACCCATAGAACTGTACAACACGAAGAGGGAAATAATGTAAAAATTGAGCTAATAACAATAGATCCATGTTGGCGTATAATTTTAACAAATGTACTACACTAATGAAACATGTTAATAAAAGGAGAAAGTGTTTGTGTATGTGGGGGGCGGGGAGTGTGAGGATGTCTGTACTTTCTGCTCAATTTCTCAGTAATCTCTGCTCAATTTATAAAAATAAGGCCTATTACTTAGAATAAATCAATACTTAAAATGTTCTGCATAACACCAATAGACTGTCCAAATATTTTACTCTTCTGCTGTGATGGAATCTGTGTTTCCTCAGGTTCACAAAGCTATAAGTGCCCAATAATCAGTGAGGAGGCAATTATCAGTGCATTGGACCCAGCACTTGTCCAGTGGAAGAAATCCGTGAAGTGTCCGGTCCTGCCTTCCAGACACTCAACCTGAGATGGGCAAACTGACGTTAACAATACACATCTTACAAGCGGGTTAAGAGTACAGAAGAATTTGGCATCCACCTAAAAACTATAAGTTTCCTAGAAGCAAATAATACAGGAGGGACAGTTGGTTAATAAAGCATGGTCAGGGTCAGGTTCAAGTCATGTTGGCTGTCTCTCCACAATACAGAGAGTAGGTGCCAGAGCCAGGAGTCCTGGAAAAGGGGGCCACGAAGACAGTCTGCACTACAAAGCAGGTCTCTTCTGAATCAGTCAGCTAGGTGATTTAGTGTTTGTCCCCCAGAGGGGCATTGGGAACACTGACTGACCTGATCAAGCCTCCGTGTCTGCAGAGTTCCACTGAAGCAACAGGGGCTCTGTCCAGGCTGGATTCTCAAGTCTAGGGTGACTGACCTGATCAAGCCTCCGTGTCTGCAGAGTTCCACTGAAGCAACAGGGGCTCTGTCCGGGCTGGATTCTCAAGTCTAGGTGGATGCATCTGTCTGTAAGTAGACTCCAAAGGTGCCCCCAGGAACCTGAACCCTGCCCCTGGGCAAGGATGCTGGCAGGGCTAGGCTGGGACTTAGGGCTTTTGCCAAACAGGCTGCAATTTAGGGCACATTCCAGTTCCAAAACCCAAGTGGAGTTTGGGCAGGGGAACTAATGCACACCTAGGTGTGTGGAATGTCTGACTGTGGCCTGGAAATGTAGACGGTGATGCCCACCCTCACCAGGCTGAGGCTGCGAATGTGTTTGGGTCAGCATGTGTTAGAGAATGCAGGGCGGGGGGCGCCAAGCAGGACTTCAACCAGCGGAAGTGTTCCTTCTGCCACCATTCTTACACATCCCATGCTCCTTCTTATCCTCAAGCATTCTCGTAGGACTGCACTTTACCTGGTTAATTTTTAAATCAGACTGGGCTCATTCAATTGCAAATGACAGAATTGCAACACAAGTTAACACTCAGAATAAAAGGAGGGGGCATGGAAGCCAGGGGCCCTCTCATCCTCAAGACTCTCTCTCCATATTTTGTCAACTCCCCGTGCAATGGTTTTGTTTCCTCCTACTGCAGATATGGAACTCCAGCTAGTAGTAGAAGCAAGAGAGAGGCATGGAAGGATTGTGGGATAGTCTCAGTTTTACGTCACTCTAGTTTACTAATTCCAAAGGGAAAAAAGAGAATTTTCCCTCCCAGTTGTTACTATGAAAATGCGTTAGGAAGGACTCTGATGGGCTTAGCTGGGATTTCCCGTCCCCTCTTAGGTGAATCACTACGGCTGGGGATGGGGCCCTATGATTGGCTTTTCCTGAGTCATGAATTCACCCCCAGGCCACGCAGAGAAGTGATTGACAGGCCCACAAAATCTGATTGGAGCAGGAGCAATTCCCCCAAAGAAGGGGTAATGTTCCCTCAAAGAGTGGGGGGAAGATGTTGGGTGGAGGTGAGACCACTGATGTCCTTTTTGATTCGTACTCATCTGTTAAGGCTCGACTCAGGTGTCTATTCCTGATCCCCCCTGCTCCTATCCTCTTCCTACTGGGTTATGTCTCTCTCTGCTCCTGGTACATCTTGGCTGTACTGCTGTACCTGTGTTAATTTATAACTGTCTATTTATGCGCTGGTTGCTCTCGCCAGACAGTGAGCTCTCAGAAGTCAGCACCTGTGGCTCATTCCCATTTGCATGCCCAGATCCTCAGAAGGTAATGGAAGTCCCAGGAATATTTTCAATAGTAGAATGAATGCAGACGATCACCAAGTGGCAGCTAATCCTCTTAAGTTAAGAGGAAGGGGAAGAAATATAATAAAAGTAAAAAGCACCAGGCACTGTGATAAATGCTTTATGGTAACTAACTCATTTGATTCTTACAACCATGCTTGAGGGAGGTTATTACTTTTTCTCTTAGTGTTCTTCCTATTCTTTTTTAACTTAAATTCCACAGCTCATATTGCTAATAACTGCCAATATCATAATTAGCTCTTAGATACCTTGAACCTAGCCTAGTTTTCTTTCAGCCATACTTTCTTTCCCCCACCCCCTACCCCCTTCTCCTTCTTTTTCAGGTGAACAATGAAGCCATAAAAAATAGGGTTCCTCTCTTTCCACTTCTTAGCAATTTGGATACCTCCGCTTGCCAATATATTATTTTATCCTTTTTTTTTTTTTTTTTTTTTTGCAGCTGGCCTGTGTGGGGATCCGAACCCTTGACCTTGGTGTTATCTGCACACTCTAACCAACCGAGCTAACTGGCCAGCTCTCATTTGTTTTTGTTTTTTTTCCCCCCAATTTTATTTATATTTATTTTTGTAGGGTATGGCATGTTGTTTCAGTACATGCATATACTGCGCAGTGATTCACTGAGGGTAGACAGCATAGTTTTGTACCTGTTAGTTCACCCCTCATCCTCTTCCCCACCTCCAGCCCTCCCAGCCTCTCAAAGATTAACATCCTTGTTGCAAAAAAGAACTCTGAAACATGAATTAGAAAAATCTAAGCAGAAATCTATGATGGACATGAGCAGATAAGTCTCCCACCTCAAAGAAACACACGTGGGTACTAAGTACATTCTAAGCTCTGGTTGCCGGTGGCCCTGCCCGTTTCAGGACCTCCGGTGATGGCTGGCTTTGTGGCTTGCCTCGATGTTTCCTTATCTGTAAAATTAGAGGGTTGGAGGAGAGACTGTAAAATTCCTTCTAGCACCAACGTTATAAAATTATACAAGTAAATTAAACCAAGTAAAGTCAACAAGTGTGATATGCACCCTACACAAGGAAGGTTTTCTGATTCTCAGTTGGTCTGGGTGTACCCCCTTCCACTCTTGACTTGTCTCTTCTGTTTTGGGGTCTCTTATATCCTCTCCTTTTGTTCTATCAGTTGCTCTTCTCTCCCCAACAGCCTAGTCCTTTTATTTTGCCCGTAGCTTTTTTGGACTCTGCATTTCAGCTCCTGTATCCACAATATTCCTTTCCTCCTGGCCCTCTTGTCGTCAGACATCATGTCCTCCTTACCGCACCAGCCTTCCTACCCCCACTGCAGGTTAAATTGCCAGGAATATAACTGAGGTGTTAACGATTGTAGGTAACTTCAAGGGTGGTCTGAATCTGAATAAAACACTTGAATGGAAGGGATAAAGCTAATCATGGATATTTTGAAATTATGATCGATCTGGTATAGATTTCTTTTCTCTTGCCAGGCAATTTCTAGACCCCTCTAATCATCCAAAGTGACCTACTTCAAGCTAGTCCCTAGGGCACAGTGGTTCAAAGTGTGCTTCCCAGCCACCCCGATCTAAACCTCACGAGCTGCATGTTAAAACTGTAGCTTCCTGGACCCCACCAGACCTACTAAGTCAGAATTTCTGGGGGATGGCAGGCAATCTGAATTTAAAATATGCCCCTCTGATGATTCTAAAGCTCACTAAATTGTGAGGAACTCTGCCTTTGTGCTATTTATTCTCTAAAAATTTCACATGTTCTTATTATTTTTAGTTTTTTAAACTCTATTACAAAGAATTATGTCTATCTTCAGCTTGTATGACAAGTACTAGATGTTTGATTGAAGAATTCAGCAACAATATTCAGCAAATATCCTAGCATCTGTTATATACAAGCCACATATTTATACTTTCTTAACCCGAAAAAGATAAGAAAAGGTAAATTTCTTAACTCTGATGTGCGGTTTTATTCATAGTCAACACCAGGGGTAAAGATGGAGTGTCTGGATTTTTTATACATTGTGTGTTTCCCCACATTTCTATTCTTCAAAGAGAAACTGCATTTATACACTTTTGCACAAAGTTTAGTAGAGAAGGTTTTCTTTAGGGCTCTTACATTAGGATGCGGTTCCTTGATATGAACAATATCTGTGTGAATCATGTCTATATAAGGGGTCTTCAAAAAGCCCATTTGAAGATTATCTTTTAATTCTATTTTTGAAGTACCCTTGTATGTTATAAACTCATACATACGTATATATCTTTATATATGAATCTATATTTACACCACTCAGACCATAATTTTCTCCTATGTCAAGGGCTAATTCAATTTTCTTTAATTTTCACTGTTTTAGGCTGACTGTAGGGCAATTCTGATTTTGGGTTAATAGCAGACTCAGGGCAATATT
>NW_007729494.1:183622-184891 GCF_000696425.1 Galeopterus variegatus
AAAAAAAAAAATCATTTAGCTTACATCATTTTAAGTGATAAAATCTTCAAACACTCCAATGTGGCTTTTAATCTTCTTGTGTTTTAAAGGAAGAAATCTGAGTTTCCATTAGCTCAACCAGGATACAGTGAGAGATGAGCAGCTTGAAGTGTCTGCAGAAGTATCAGCTAAAAGAAACTTCCACCTTTCTCTATATAGCTAGACTTAGGTGGCACTTGCTCTGTTCTTTTCACAGGGCACTTATCAAGGATCTTGCATATACTTACTTGTTTACATGCCTTATCTCACCTCCTAGACTCTAAGTTCTTTAAGGGCAAGATCTCTATCAGGTTTATCTTTCATCATTCACAATGCCAGCAGGCCCAAATTGGTGTCTGTTAAATGAATGAAGGAATGAAAGTGAATGAATAAATCATACCCATTGCAAGTTAACCCTTTGGTTTTATTTGGCTTATATGAAGAAAATCCTCAAAAGGAAGAAAGCTAAGTTAGAAACCTTATAAGGAAGACTGTCTTTTGGGATGTCCTACCCACCACAGCACCGGGCAACTGTGGAGCCTTTCACTTTATAACTAACAAAGGGCTAGTGAATTCTTTCTGAAAAATTCGTTTAAGGCCCTTGGTGGTTTAAATCTTTACTGTCTTGTAAATTAACTCTCAAACATTAAGTCAGCAATAGAGCTTGCTTATCAATCATCCTTCCCTCTTTGTTAATACGAATTAGGAACTTAGGTTGCAGTTTTTCCTTTCCCCTTTCAAGTGTGATGATCATGTAAAAGAATCACAGGAACGCACGGGGAATGACATGTGCAAATAAGAAAAACGCACACACAGCACGAACTCATTTTCTCCCAGATATTTTTTGGCTAACCTATCAAGCTTGAAACAGGCTCTATGATAGACGTGTTTGTATGTGTATATTAGAAAAATAGAAAAAACCCCCAAACGGTGCAAAACTATCTGTAAATATATGTACGAATACAAAACGAAATTTCAAGCTTTTTCTTAAGATTAAAAACGACACTTAGAAAATTACGTGAAACAAATATGCCGTTGGACCTAGGGATGCAAAATCAGCCAATGTCAGCAAAATGAAATGGGGTAATTTGGGGGTCAGAAGGGGACTTAGCTGCAAAAACAATCACCTAACTAGAGACCCAGTTTGCCTAGGGGAGCGTGACTCACATTTTCGGATAATCTGAAGAAAGGGGCTAGGATTTGCGCCAGGCATCCATCCTGGCTCCCGGCTCCCGGCACGCACGGTCCGCT
>NW_007729494.1:185251-185791 GCF_000696425.1 Galeopterus variegatus
CGGCCGGAGGAGGAGGAGGGGGAGGAGCGAGCCGCTCTCCAGCACAAAGTTGTGGATTCGCCGCTCCTCGGAGGAGGGGAGCGGGCGGCCGCAGCCGCCGCGGGCTTTCTCCCGCCGAGGGGCGAGGAGGAGCCTCTGGCTCCCGAAGCCGATTGGGGAATCACGGGCAGCGGTGCCTCCCTTCTTCTGGGTCATTTCTGCAGACGGAAAACTCTCTCGTGTTTGGCAAACTTGGTGCCTGCGCGCCCGCTCCAGGTTTGCGCTTGGACGGTTTTGTTTTGTTTTTGTTTTGGGCGGAACTACCGGGCAGGAAGGTTACACAAGTCGGGGGAGTTTTCAATCGGGTGTCAGTTTTTTTTTCTTTTTCTCTTTCGGATCGTGTCTGGTTCTAAACGTTTCATTAAAAAAACAAAAACCAAAAACCAAAAAACACCGCACCACTAAACTCACACTCGCGCGCACACCGCGATTCCTACGGCGCAGACACGTCCGGAGGAGCCCTTGGCCGGCTCGGGACGCGGCGGCGGCAGCGGCGGCGGG
>NW_007729494.1:186340-189410 GCF_000696425.1 Galeopterus variegatus
GAGCAGGTAAGCCCATGCATTATTGAAGCCTCGGGCTGAGTAACGTGACCGCGGTCCCTGAGGGGACGGGGAGGGGAGGTGGGTGGAGGGTGGACCTTTCTGCAGCGTCTTCCGCCCGGGATCGGCGTTCCGAGCTCCTTCTCCAGTCTCAGAATCGAAGACATACCCAACTTCTGCGTGCACTTTCCTCGGAACCTCAGATCACCTCCCCCCCGGCGGGAGAGAGAATGCCAGCAGCGTGGAGGGAGCTCGGCGAGGAGGTGCCCGGAATCGGTACTGGTTGCGGAAGATCCAAACTCCTCCTGGGTTTGTGCTGCCTGCAAGCGCTCCCGGTCCTCCACCCGCCCGGCGTGCAGGGCGCTGGGCCAGTGATCGAGAGGGGACGTGGCCTCCGAGGAGAGACTGTCACACACACCCGGGCCCCGGGAAGGCGGGGCCCCGGCGGTGTCCGCAGGGAGAGGGTGGAGAGAGGGTGGCTGTGTAATCTGCAGGCCGGGGAGCGCGTCTCAGCCGGCCGCCCGGCAGGAAACGTGCTCGACCTCTGCGTGGTTGCTGCTCCCGAGGGTGGGGCTCCGCGGAGTGTGGCCAGATCACCAGCTCCCTGCCGGCGGCCCTGGAGAGGCTCAGGGGACGGGGGACGCCCCACTGTTGCGTAGTCCCTCGCCTCTTCTCGTTTTGCGGACTCTTGGCATCTCTTGCTGCAGCTGACAAGGTAATTCATGCCCGGCTTTGGGCTTTGGCTCGGGGTCTAAGGCTCTGGTTGCCCAAGGCCACTTACAAAACCAACAAAGCATTAATTGTAGTCTATGCAACTTTCAGAAGGTGCGCTGTTGCAAGAAATTTTCTTTCAAGTCGCATATTCCGAAAGGGACTCGTTTTGGGGTTGTTTGCAGGAAAGGAGAAAACGTGCCCGACCTCCGAGAGCCAGGGGACCCGCACTTTATTTTACATTGAACTGGAGAGTCCCCGGTCCGACTCCACGGCCCCGCTCGCTGGGGTGACCCGGAGAGGGCGTCCTCTTTCCCAGCTCTCAGGTCACCTGGGTCACCAGGGCCTCGCGGGTCAGTTCCCCATGCAGCACTTTGGGAGGTTCGGGGCACCGCTCGCCACGGCCACCACCGCGCACCGAGTTCGAGGGGAGGCCGGATTCCCCAGGTCGGGGCCAGCGCTCCCGGCCTCCGGGCCCCGCGGCAGCAGCCGCATCCATTCCTTTGTAACTTGCCCGGGCTCAGGAAGTCTGGCTGGCCCCTCCGAGGTGGTAGCTGGTGGGACGCTGCAGCCTGCGCTAGCGCAGGGTCAGGCGAGGGCTGGAGGTATGCGAAGCTCGTGGGTACTTCAGCTTCCCGAGTACCAGGCGGCCAGGGCCAGGGTGGACGAGGAGGAGCCATCCCCGCCCCCTTTACCAGCAGTTATGGGACCGATGAGACAGCTCTTTAACTCTCCTTTGGGTGTTCACCTAAAATTTATTGCCCCTGTAAACAGTATTAATCACAGTAGTGTTAACCTTCCCTGGAGCGCTTCCGAGTGTGAATGGCAGTTCTTGGCACTCAGCGGTTTCTTTTACTACGTTTGAAGGAGAGCAGCAAACTCTTGTCCCCTTGGCTTTCCTTTCCACCGTCTCTAGCATTCCTGAGTTTTGGTTCCCAATGTAAAAGAATGGATAGTTTTTGCCCAAGGACTTACATCTAATTTCCATCATAATTGCATATTGTTGAATATATGCATTCTCACATTGTGTCATTGCTAACTTTTTTAAAAAAAAAAAAAATTCAAACATTAGTTTTGCCTTTAAGGCCATCTCCTGCTTTTTCACCTTAGGTTTATTGCCACACACTCTTGCCTGCCGGGTCTGTATGACAGCCAGAAATGGTCTGAAGGAAGAGTTGAGTGGGTTGGTTTCAGTGATACACATCTGGCTGAACTTTACAGGGCATCATTTTGAGGAAGGGGAAACCTAGGGCAGTGGTAACAGTAAATTCCAACTGCACAGAGCTTGAAGGTTCTAAAGCAATATGCCATTCATTTATTTTCAGTTTCTCACCCAGCTGTGTGGAAGATGGCTTTCCCTCCATTCCGTAAGAATGGACCTGGAGAGTCACACTGTTAATGGTGAAACTTCGATGCTGTCTCCTGACAACCAGCTATAAGTTGCTGCAGCATTTTGCAGTCTAGGAGGAGATATGCTTTGCCTTATGTTACTCAAACTGGAGTCCCCTGGCCTTCAGTGACAGTCAGTGGCTATCACTGTTCTTTTCTCCCTATTCTTAACTTGTCCTCTGATCACTTTTTCTGCTGTATCTTTGTAGTGTGCAAGGGATTTTCATTATCAAGAAGAGAAAATTTGAAAAATTTTCTTAAGGAGAGTGGCAAAGTAAAACATTATAATAAAGAAATATTACTGGTCATAAGCAAATGAAATAAAGTCCTGGATAAATAGTTTACTTTTCTTTTATGGAGTGGAAAAGTCTTTGGGAAGCATCAAAGTAGAGAACCTGGGCTAAGACCCCTTGTGAAGGAGAGCGCTAGGCTCATTTCTAAAGGGAGTGCTGTAGTTGCTTTCCAGGAAAGAGAATTTTTGTTGGGCAAACCTGATTTTCCATAATAAAATTTTATATACATTCTTCTGAACAAAGTTTAGGTTTTTGAATATAATAAAATACACTTAAGAATTTAGCAAATCTTTTACAATTATGTACCTGAAGAAAGGAACTTAATCACATAATAATCCATAAATTCTTAATAGTACTAGAGCCATATAAAAAATGAAGAAAGTTTTTTATACTCTCATAAAATCTGGCAGATTGATGATCCAATCCACTACTGGGGAGGAAATAGTTCTTAAAGCTTTAGTAATTTACCACAGCTTTCATCTGCTTCGACTGCTTTAATACTAAAACTTTTTCCTAAGGTAATTTGGACTTCTTTATTGTTAGAATATACCCTTGTCCTAGGGCCGGCCCATGGCTCACTCGGGAGAGTGTGGTGCTGACAACAAACCCCAAGGCCACGGGTCCGGATCCCTATATAGGGATGGCCGGTTAGCTCACTTGGGAGAGCGTGGTGCTGACAA
>NW_007729494.1:189908-195692 GCF_000696425.1 Galeopterus variegatus
TAGTTCTTAAAGCTTTAGTAATTTACCACAGCTTTCATCTGCTTCGACTGCTTTAATACTAAAACTTTTTCCTAAGGTAATTTGGACTTCTTTATTGTTAGAATATACCCTTGTCCTAGGGCCGGCCCATGGCTCACTCGGGAGAGTGTGGTGCTGACAACAAACCCCAAGGCCACGGGTCCGGATCCCTATATAGGGATGGCCGGTTAGCTCACTTGGGAGAGCGTGGTGCTGACAACACCAAGTCAAGGGTTAAGATCCCCTTACCGGTCATCTTTAAAAAAAAAAAAAAAAAATACCCTTTTCCTGAATTGCTTAGAAAAAAATTATTATTATATATTAGGTTTAATGTAATATATGTAATAAAATAATACTTTATGGCATGTCCTTGAATATTATACAACCTAATAATAAAATAAAATATTAAATATTATTTAAAAATAACATATTTAAAAATAGTGATATTGTATGATGTGTCCTTGAATACATTATCTGCAGATTAATATTTTGATGCATTGGCTGTTACATTCCCAATTAAATGATTAATTTGTTTAATTGGCATTTGGGGGGTACTCTTAAGGGGTCTGTTATCAGGAGAGACTCAAGTTGCTGCACTTAAAATTGTATTCTGATTCTGTCTGGGTTGTTGGGATAGTGGGTTGTGTTAAGTATTAGGGCAGTACAATACTCTAATTATTGGCATTCTTAAAGAAAAGGTAGTACTGCGGGACAGAATCCTTAGTTCTTTAGGTTCTAAAGATGCTTCTGACTAGTAACTAAAGATTAGAATTATTTTATTTGAGTGGTACCTATACTCAGCAGAATTCATATGATGTACCTTCCAGAATAAAATGAGTATAACATATAATTGTCCAGATTTATATTTGTAATCCAGACCTGTGTATCCAGCTGCCTTTTTGTGTTCTCCACTGGAGGAGATGCCTCCTAGAGGCTCCTCAAACTCAGCAAGTCCAAACCACATTAATTATTTCCTGCTCCCAGCCAGCTATCCTCCAGTGTTCCTCAGCTCACTGAGTGACTTGTCCTCCACGTAATCGCCCAAGCCAAAATTGAGGAATCATTTTGCACACTGGTATCCTGAACCTCTAATATCCAATCAGTTCCCAAATCCTGTTGACCGTCTTTGTTTAAGATCTAAATATCCCTGATACTCACCCATTTCATTCCATCTACACTTGTTTAGGCACAATTATTTCCTGCCTGTAATATTAAAATAGAAAGAATAGTACAATAAACACTCATATACTCTTCAGGTTCCCCACTTACTTTACAATATTTGCTTCATATCCTTTGGTCTCTCTCTGTGTGTATGTATGCATATATACATGTATGTATATGTATCAACAAACGTATATAGACAGATAGGTATAGATAGATTTGTGGTGCTCTGTTTGAACTTGAGTTGAAGATATCATCCCACTTGATTCTTAAATATTTTATCATGTCTCCTACAATTGAAGACATTCTTCTGCATAATGACATCACCATTAACTACTGTTAAAAAAATTCAGGGGGTTGGCCAATTAGCTTACTTGGATGGTGCTGATAACACTAAGGTCAAGGGTTCAGATCACCATACCAGCCAGCCACCAAAATAAATAAATAAATAAATAAGCTCTTTTATCCAGGGACCATAGGAGCTTTTCTTTTTTTCCTTTTCATTTAGATCTCAATATCCAAAGGTTTCCAATGCTGAAAGTAGTCTACCTTTGTATTAAGAAGTCTTATTCAAAGGCTGTAACTTCAGTTTATAAACTTGGTAAGTGAACCTAAATGTATGTAATGTTTTTGGGTTTTGAACTCACTGAGCATTAAGAAAAAACAAAAAGTACAAGGCAGTTGATGTGCCAGAAGTACCAGTAAAGAAAAACATCATTATACTTCTTGAAAAAGCCTCAAATATTCTTGTTTAAATTCTGGGTCTTTAAATGTCTACTGTGTGTATACGGATGCCTATTCATTGGTTTGATTGGATTATCTAGAATCAGCCCTTCCTAATTAATTTTTCTTTTAAAATTCTGAAGCCAATCAAGGATTACATTTGGTTGTCATGCCTATTTAGTCTCCTTTAATCTGCAAATTCCCCTTCTCCAAGGTAATTTTGGTTTTCATGACATTGACAGTTTTGAAGAGACCAGGCCATTTGTTTGGACAACTACCCACAGTCTAGATTTATCTGCGCATGATAAGATTCATGTTAAACATTTTGGCAAGGATACTGTATAGATGATGTAGTGTATTTTCCATTGTATTACATAATGCCCCATTATTGGTTATGTGAAGTTTGATCACTCAGTTAAGGTTAAGAATATCCCCCCAACATATTATGAACAATTTTTAAACATACAGAAGAGTTGAAAGAAATTTTTTATTCAACATCCATGTATCCATGGCATATGTTATTTAATTAGCATTTTACTATATTCTGCCATAGTCTTCACTGGTTCCCCACATATTATTCTGATTCACCTACAAGCCACAATAATCTTTTAAAAAGACCAATCTGATAATGTCCCTTCCCTGCTTAATATCATCTACTGGATCCCCAGTGCTATTCAGATAAAGACCAAAAAGTCCTTGACGTGGTCTTCAAGGCCCTGTCCCTGGTCCTGCCTATCTACCTCACCTAGTTCAATAGATATACTTGCCTCTTGGCTGTCTTCACTCCAAAGACACTGGCCTGTGCTCAGCTCTTTGAAAGCTCCATGATTCTTTCTGCCATTTCACATGGGAAGCTCCTACTTTTTCTCTTTCCACTTTCCTTTTCGGGTAATTAAATTCCTGTCATTCTTGAAGGCTTGGCTCAAATGTCACTTCTTCAAGAAAGCCTTCTCTAATTGCCCAGGGTAGGTCAGAGTCCTCTGTTGTATGCTCTTATTACTCTATGCTTCCCCTTTGTGCATTTGTAGCCTATCAGTATTGCAATGAAATAATTCATTGTGTAATTAATTGCTTAGTATCTGTAAGCTCCATAATGGCAGAGGCTGTGTCTTTTGTTGAGTCAGATTCCCATTGCCTGGATCGGTGCCTTACATATGGTAGGCCCTCAGTAAATCCTTGCTGAATGAATTGTTACTATATATAATGTATATAACCATATGTAGAAATATAAATAAATATATATATATATTTCCAACTCAATACTTTACCTTTTCTTTTTAGGTATTGGTGTCAAGTTGGACCATTGTAGAAAATTCAAAGTGTTAAAAAAAAAAGAGGGGGGGCTTGGTAAAGTCTTTGGACTACATTGAAACTCAGCTGAGATGGCCAAGTATGGAGAACACCAAGTCAGGCCTGACGATGGGCAGAATGAATTCAGTGATATCATTAAGTCCAGATCTGGTACGTAATCAAAGCTCAAGACAATTACAGATTTTTTATGTATAAACTGTTTAGAAGAAATAGGTTTCCTGGTTTGTTTTGCATTGTTCTTGTGAGGCAAACTTCTTTTGAGAAACTTAATTCTGACAAGTGACTATTATTTTGTAAAAAGCTAATGTAATGTCAGTGAGTGTCCTTTGTTATTTTCTTAACCCAATTTTGTCTCCTTTGTTGACAGGCATTGCTTGCTGAATCTGCTACTTGTAGCTAAATGCTGTTCATTTTATAAGACTATTCCATTAAAATACAAAAATACAACTGAGCCTTCCTCCCCGTCCCCCAATTTTCTGGAAATTGAAGGCATTCTATGCTTAAAGTAGGAAGTACCGTAGTTCCTGGCAGGAGGGATCTTCTGATATTTTGATTCCGTTATCATATATCTTCACCCCCATCCCTGTTGGTGGCCAGGGATAGGCCAACAGGCATTCTACCTCCACTCGCCTTTCTGTTTTTGTTTCTTTGGCAGCTGGCCAGTAATGGGATCCAAACCCTTGACCTTAGTGTTACCAGCACCAGGCTTTAACCAAGGGAGCTAACTGGCCAACCTGCTCCCCCTTTTGAAACTTCTTATGAACCTTCTCAAGGTACAGTTTTAACCTGGCAATTTAATAAACTATACTAAGAAAGATGAATGGTTTTCATGTGAGCATTTAAATTGGGGACCTCAGGATACCACCCCCTCCCCCAATCTTTTTGTATAACTGAGTGCTTTTTGATTCTGGCTGTACAAATGAATCAACTGGGAGTTTTTAAAAAATGCAGATGCATTGGCTCCATTCCAGATCTATTGAATAAAAGTTTCTGTATTTCTAAGAAGCTTCAAATATGATTTCGAGACAGGCTCAACCGGAAGATACTTTGAGCAGGCAGGGCCTTTCTGAGTTTTGAAAATTACACAGAACTCTACTCTGGGTGTGAGCACTATATTTAAGTCATTTTAAGAGTTACTTTGAGGTATACAATTACATCACTTTAAAACAAAGCAAAGAGTCACTTTAAAAACAAAAAAAGGAACCCAAAGTATGTTTTTGCTGTGTGAGCCATCTTTATATTGTTAGGAGTTTATTGCTTATTATTTGAAACTGCAGAAATATGCATTGAAAATACAATCCAAATTAACTGTCTTAGGATTTACATTTCCCTTCATGATAATGATGTTGGTTGATTGGTAAAGATTTTGGTTATTATAGACTTGGCTCTAAATATGTATGTCCTTCAATACCCTATTTTAAAGTATGCTTTGAGGATGTTCTATTCCTCTAAAATTCTTTTCGTTTTAAAACGTTTTGTAGTATAAAGTACTAAGTAAATTTAAGGGATTATTCTTACGTTCTTTGGAGTACAGAATGTATATCTAGAAGTATGCAAAGGTAACAAAGAAAAAAATGGAAGAGAGACAATTTAATGTCTCCATGCTTGTCATGTTCTGTACATTGTGAGGAGATATATTCTTAAGTAGCTTTTTGAGTCAATCTCCATTACAGTAAGACCTTTGATAACTTGTACTTTAGCCATGTCCATAAAAGAATAATTATATTAGTTAAAAAATGCCAGGTATAGATGATTAACACATATAACTTCCAAACTGTTCTTTAAATTTAATATTATCATTTAAAGAGGCTGACAACTCTCATACACTGCTGCAGGACAGTCTGGCAAAAATTATAATATGTTTTAACGTGTGCATATTAATTGGCCTAGTACCTTATTTCTAGAGTTTTTTTCTAGACAATAGGTAAAAATGTACATTCAAGAAGTTGATCACAGCATTATTTAGAATAGAAAAAATTGGGAACACTATATATAAACATCCAATATTGGTCATTATTTACCAAAGTATCTTGAAAGGAGCACCAGTTATAGGATTGTTAAATGTGTAATTCAAAAAAGGGTGTCATGGTCAAATAACTTTAGGAAATAGTGGTTTAAACCTACTGTGTGTACTGTAGTGCATCTAAACCGATCATGTAGAATCTCAGTAGAGCTAATTGTATTAGAGTATATCAATGACGTAGAAGATTATGCATTTATAAGAAGCGATACAGATGTGATGTGTATATACGTGTGAACACAGAAATATGTTCTTGATGCACTGTTAAGTAAAAAAAAAAAGTGTATTATATCAATCATTTATGTGAAAAATATCTGTAAAAAATTTAGTGGGATATACACTAAAATATTAATAATGGTATCTCAGCAGTTTGGAATTATTATCCTTCTCTTTTTGCCATTATGTATTTTCTAAAGCTCTTAGTAAACCTGTATGACTTAGTTCTCATATTTTAAAAGACTCTCAAATTGCATAGTGTTTCAATGCCAAGGTTATGAGTATTACTTTTTCTTTTTTTTTTTTGTCTTTTGTCTTTTTCCGTGTCCGGCAAC
>NW_007729494.1:196692-205895 GCF_000696425.1 Galeopterus variegatus
TTCTTTTTTTTTTTTTTTTTGTCCTTTTTGAGACAGGCCGCACCGCGCCCAGCCAGTGAGCGCACCGGTCATCCCTATATAGGATCCGAACCCGCGGCGGGAGCGCTGCTGCACTCCCAGCGCCGCACTCTCCTGAGTGCGCCGCGGGCTTGGCCCATGAGTATTACTTTTTCTTTGGTGGCATCTACTTCAAAAGACATTGCAAATTTAGTTGTTGTGTAGCTGAGATATGAATCACATTCTTTTGGCTGGACTATGTTGCAAAAGCCCGTAGATAAATTTGGATATGAATGGGCCTGTTTCTCCCAATCTTGCTTTCTGGAAAGAACTTTTTGGATTCTTTTAAGGTAAATGCTTAGTATACAGTGGTAATATCTGATGCTACTCCAAAATTTATATATTATTAAGAGATTTTTAGTTTAGATTAAGTCATAAGAATCACCTACATATAATATGTATTTTCAAAAGCTCTTCCTTGGACATGGTTTATGCTGAATTTATTGCTTTTTCATTTTTTAAAAAGGAATATTTTTCTATAGGAGGATTTTGGTTCTTATCTGTTGCTCTAGGTTTTTTCCTTTTGGGGGATTAGAAGGAGGAGTGGCGGTGGATATTGGGGTAGGAAAAAACTAATGTTGAGAATATATTGGTCAATTTAATCTTTTTGTTTATGAAGATTCGTTTCTCTCCAACTAAAATCCATGAGTTTGGACAGTCTGAAAGTCTGGCATAATAAAAATACATGTACATTTTATGTTAAACTATTGGGATTATTTATATTGCTCTCATTCAGTTTTAGTTTGCTTCATGCCATGTGTGAGGTTTTTTATTTTAGTTTTAAAAAGCCATTTCTGCCACCTAAACAGAAATACAAAGTTATCAAGAGTAGGTAATGAAATAGTATTCATGAATGTAACAGTCATACACTTACTTATAATTGTAGTATATTTGGATTTGAGTAAATTTTAGAAAAAAAATTGAAAGAATTTTATCTTTAATGAGCAAGGGTTTGGAGCTGGGTAAAGTAGACCTTTCTCTAACTTAAAGGGATGTAAGTCATGTTTGTCATCAATGACTGTATCATTGACAACTTTTATCATTGGGCTTCAGAAAGCTCAACAAGTTAGTAAATATTTTGAGACAGTAGGCCAAGGGTAAGAATTTTTTAAAAATGAAATATATTGACAATGGAGTATGTGATGCATAAACTTCTACTTGGACCTGTTCAAACAGGAAACAGTGGTGGGATGCGTATAAAATCAAAGAATGTCTTCAGTGCTACCTTCATTTAGTCCATAACTAACATACTTTAAACCTAGTAGTATAGAACAAGTCATCCTTTTCTTTTATTCGTAGTGCTTTTTTGGCGAGTTTTAGCACAGAACCTCCTAGAAAGAGTAGACCTCATGGCTAAGGACAGTGTGTCAACTAGCTACATGTGGAGTTTTGGACAACTTGGGGATTAGAATCATGGACTCTTAGATGGGAAAGGGCCATTTGTTGAATGAATTAGTCAGATAAGTATCACAAAAACAAACAAACAAATAAACAAATTCGACCGTCAAGGGTTCAGTAAGGACTGGCCAGCCGTAAAACAAACAAACAAACAAACAAAAAACACTTAAAAATAAAGTATTGTATTTATACAGCCCTTATGCCTCTTCCTTCATAGTTACCAAGATTGGGGCCTCGGGCTGGGAGACCGAGCCTCTCTGGGCCCCTGGTTGTCCTCATAGCCCTGCAAGGGAGGGCCCATTATGAGCCACAATCTACTGCTTCCAGGCCCTTCATGTCCTTCCCTGATTTTTGGCTCTGGTCTCTGTCATTCTCTGTTGAGAGATAGCATAGTGGAAAATACCGGTGGACAGGCAGTCCTTTGGGTAGAAAAATAGAGAAATTAATAATATGTTTCTGACATCCCTTTTCTCTTTTCCTCTGACTGCAGCTCAAGGCTTTTAACTGACTTGTGAAAAAGGTAGTGGATTTCAGATGCACTGACATTTGGCACAGTTTAAGTCCTGGTCTGATGCCCAGATAGGTATCTGTGATACTGAAAGAGTTGGGTATTGAAAGAGGTGGGTGGGGAAGGGAAGAAAAGAGAGGCCAGCAAAATAAAAATAAAACAAATTATTTAATATGGAATATTATGTCTGGTAACATTTGTAGCAAGCCTCCTGGAAATATGCTATATTTGCAATAAAGTATGTACAGTCACTTAACAAGATTCAGTTTTATGAGAATTATGAGAAAGATTATTTTTCAGAGGCTTTTCTTTAGGAAAGACAGTGGTTAAGTTGTATTTAGAGAGTCATTGGTCTACTTCTTTCTCTTACATTTAAAGAAATATCTGTGAGGGTATCTTTCTAAACAGCTAGGGGACTGTGAAAAATAGTTCATTTTTTTCCCCCTGAAGCTTTACTTGGCTGGGATACCTGTGCTTTCAAAGGGATGTCTTTGAGCAGGTTTTTTTTTTTCCACCAGCCCTGGGGATTTGAGGTGATGGACAGTAACCCTGAAGGAAATTCAACTCTGTAGGAGGAGAGCAGCTATTCCTGCAATGCATGTAAAAATATCCTCCATGGTGTTCCCTCATTATGCTGAAGTAGTGCACTTGTAAGAAAGTTTCCTGTATTAATGTGATTCTCGTGACCTGTTACTATGGTTGTGAAAGCTTTACAGGAGATCCATTGATAACCGGAAAACGT
This sequence comes from Galeopterus variegatus, assembly GCF_000696425.1. Taxonomy (NCBI): domain Eukaryota; kingdom Metazoa; phylum Chordata; class Mammalia; order Dermoptera; family Cynocephalidae; genus Galeopterus; species Galeopterus variegatus. The sequence continues at coordinate 199,398 of NW_007729494.1, forward strand.
GAATTGCTGAGAATGATTTTAAGCAGAGGAAGTGCATTAATTATATAGACAGAATGGAAAACTCGATTTTATTGAACCTTATTTGAACCCAGAAGTTTGAACTAGATGCTGGTAGGATGACATGCTGGGAACAAGGGAACATGCAAGACCATTTAAGCAGTTGTAAATATTAGTTAAAATTTAATCTAAAGCAGTGGAGAAAGGGTACTCAGGTGGTTTTAGATATACGGACTAGGTTTATTTCTTCTTAAACTGTGTATAGAGGCATAGACATTTTCTATATTTTTATCTTTTTGTATGCCTTAACTTTAATAATAAATACAACCAATTCAATATTTGAAATGTGACTTGATGTGAATTTTTAATATATATTTACTCTCGAAACGATGGCATGTGGACTGAGAAACCAGGTCCCAGGCCTTTCACTTTTGCTTCCTCTGCCCCTGGATTTACACACATCAGCTGCAGGAGGCAGGGAAATTTTCTGGCTTCCATGTAGCTCTCCGGTCTTCACATTTGTACCTTTGAACAATCAAATACCTGCGGTTTATTTATATGCTATGGGCCTTCTCTATCCGGAGCTTGTTTTATTTCTTTCTTTCGTTCTTTCTTTCTTTTTTTAAAATTGAGTCATAATTGATAATACATATTTGCAGGGTACAGAGTTGACTATCAATACTTGTGTACAATATGTAATGATCAAATCAGGATAATTAGCATATTAATTATTACTATATGTAGTCATTCTTTGTATCCATTAACAGATTGTCCTCTTGCCCAGTTAATAAGAGGAATTGTTTATATATAATCATCTGGCAGCTAAGATTAAAATTTAGGGTGGTACAACTTCACCTTCAATTTTAGGGAATTCAGTTTCTTAAAAAAAATCAGTTTGATCTATCACAGCAGTGGTGTTCCATTTCATTGGTAAATATTTTCAAATAAACTTTTTTGGTGGGCAGGTGGCCTGCTGACTATTATTATTTATGTCCAGTTCAATAATTTTCACATTTCATTATTTAACTAAATCTTTTTTTCAATTTTTTATTAAAAAGATTTTTTTTTATGTATTTTTGGTGGCTGGTTGGTACAGGCATCCGAACCCTTGACCTTGGTGTTGTAACACCACATTGTAACCAACTGAGCTAACTGGTCAGCCCCCAAAATCTTTTTTCAAAGAGCAGAAAATAAAGCACATAATGACATTTCTGATGTAGTAGAGAAATCCAATAAAAAGTATGATGTTATGTCTCTAAAGTGATACAACTTTGAAATAAAACACATTTACTGTAGTTCCAAGAGTATTATCAGTTTAGGTCTTCTCTAATTCCATAGTCATAATATTTGCACATTTCTTTGATTCCATTTCTAATTAAGACTTTGGTACATACACAATATTTATGTGAGGAAGATTGTGGGGGAGATAGCATTTTGAGGTTGATACTTATTGATTGCTTCTCTTGCCCCTACAAGGCTATGTGAGTCATGTTTTTAACATTAATTCAGTAATTCCATAGATTTTTGCATATGCTTTTATTTTGAAATTTGGGGGTTTGAACTTGTCACGTAAGGGGTTCTTAAGTCAGTCTGCATGTGAGAACCACTTTTCTGGATTCTGACTCAGTTATGTGGGGGTGGGGTCCTGGCATCCAACTTTTTAACAGGCTCCGTGGGTTATTCTCTTTAGTGCTGTTGATTTATAGACAAGGTGAGTGTGTTTAAGAGTCTGAGAACTAAAGTGAAAGTAGTCTGCACTTCAGAGGAGCAAGGAAAACTGTAGTCAAATATTTAAGATTATTTCTACTTGTAAACACTCTACTTTAAACAATTTAAAAGATAATGGATTTTGTGGCATTTTTTCCTTTTGCTCTGTATTTTGAAGAGTTTGGGTTTGCTGAATGAAGGTAAAACCGAGGAATGTGGGTCAGGAGACTGATGAAACTTGTTGGTGCATTTCTTTTTTTTTTTTTTTTCCTTTTCTTTGTCTTTTTTACTGACCGGTAACGGGATCGCAACCCTCGGTGTTGCGCCCGCACCGGGCTCAGCCAGTGAGCGGGAACCGGTCTCCACATGGAATCTGAACCCTCGGCGGGAGCGCCGCCACGCTCCCAAGCGGCGCATTCTCCAGTGCGCCACTGGGCCGGCCCTTGTTGGTGCATTTCTTACTGTAGCCACTGAACCACAAGATCATACCAAAATAGTTAGCAGAGATGTAGTTCTTCTTTGGCTTTCTTGGTGTATTTAACCTTGTTGCCTCAGTGTATTTAACCTCTTCCTGCTGTAAGCCAAACGTCACAGCCTGCTCTTCCCATAGGTAATACATGAGCATGCAGTCCTCTGATTAGTTCAGCGTACAGACTTATTGTGTATATTTTCTAAGACATTATTTCCAGGACAGATATGTTTTTCATTTGCGGTGTGAAAAAAAATCCTCACATCCATCCTCTATGTTAGTTTTCTTATCTTCAAGGTTAGAGAAACATATTACATATGTATTTGCCTCCCTGTTTTTTTAATTCTAAGTAGGTGAGATCTGGCACTTATATTTAATGTAACTATGCTTCCTTTTGAAGTAAAATAATTTGCTTACCATTTTTTAAAAAATGAGCAAATTTTAAAAGATGAATTAAAGAGTTAAATGACTTATAGACCACCATAGCAAGTTCCCTATAAATCTATAAAAACATCCCAGAGGTCTTGTGATATCCTTATATTCAGTTAACCAAACCAAACCAAGGGACAAATCCAAAATCTTTTATAGAACTTTGGTTAATTGCAGTAATGTTATTGGGCTCTAATCTTTAACCTCTTTGAAGATATAGGAAGGGATCTTCATTTCTTTATTAATTAAACAACCTTCAAGGTGATTTGAAATACGTTATTGCTTCTCCGTATGTCATTGTGTGGAATTTGAGGTCACATCTCAGAATTTAATAAGACCGGTTCCTGAGACAGATTTAAGATTGAGGATCTAAAAGGTAGCACCTGGGGAGATTACCTGAGTCAGATGGCAATCTATATTGGAGCAGACTTTTGTGCAGAGGTTGGCTTTCAAAGTTGAAGAGTGAGGTAAGTTTTAATGAACCAGTTAGGAGGAAGCCTTTTCTGATTTATTTAAAACAAAGAAACCACAAAGTAAAACCAGTAAAATCTACCCACAAAGCAATTTACTTAAAACAAAATTTGATTCTAGGTTGTACATGACCCATTTCTCAAAGTGAATTGCTATATTGCCAGTTTTGAAATTATTTTGTCTTTTAAAATTTGAAGTGCACACACTGACTTGGAGCTAGAAGAATGAATCTGAATCTTATTTGGTGTTGAAGGCTTACCCAAAGGCCCAGCTATTGCTCATAAATAAAACTGTGTTTGTAGTTTACTCTGTTACCCCATGGAGTTCCTTTAGTTGTGTGGAAAATGTCACACTCCAGAATGTGAAGATGTTTATTCTTGTGTTTTTAGATCATGTGGTATCAATGGCTGGGTCCATAATACGTAACATATCAGACCCTTCATTACATATTAACTTCCATTTTAATATTGTTTGTTTAGAAAACTCGGAGTTGGCTTGAATTATTTTAACTCGCATGTGCTTTTTCAAGATATGCAGCCTGTTATAAGTTAGAAGAGGGTCAGCATTTGGAGAACACATGCGTTCTCTGGGTCAGGGCAGCCTCGTGGAGCATTCAGTGGAGGACAAATCATCTGGTGCACTTGGCGTCAAGGCAGACTGCTGGGCGGGGGGCACTCATGTGCATGTGTGTTTACACGAGCATTTAGGGAAGTCTGATGCCATCCTAGCTTTCAGGCAACACTGCCCCACCTGCCCCTAGCCCTCCAAAGCACTGTGAAGGAGGCAGATGGTGCCACAGGAGGACTGCCCACGGTCCTTCTCTTGCCTTTGCCACTCAGCTTGTTTTGTTTTCTGTGCTTGATGTTCTCCTCCTCTGCACCCCCCAGTTTTGAAACCTCCACCCTTCAAACATCAGCATAAATGCCACAAAGCATTCCGCTCTCCGATCACCTTGCCAGAATCGATCTTTCCCTCTTGTTCACTCTTTATGTCTATTTTTGGCTCTTCTGGCTTGTGTGTGTGTATATGCTTTCTTTTTTTTATTATACATGCATGTAGGGTACCAGGTTGATTTTCAAGTGTGTATGCTTTCTTCATTTGACTTTCTGATGCCAGACTTTAGCTTATTCTCCACACACACAGTCAATGCTCAGTAAAGCCTTATGTGCTCTTTAAGGGTTTTTTAAAAAATCAGACTTGCTTGTACACATACCTCATTCATTTAGCAAATGGTTGTTCAGTCATTGTTGCTAGAAGCTGCGCTCCGAGGTGAGCAAGCTGTGCCTCTGTTCTAGGTGCTCTCAGGCTATTAGGAAGAAAGGCATAAGTCGATATCTCTGCACAAAAACCAGTGCAGTGTGCAAAAGGCACAGGGAAGGAGGAAGGACAAGCTCTTGCCTTGGTGGGAATGAGGGTAGAGTAAGAGAGAGCCCGAAGGGGAGGGGGGTGTAAGGTGAGTCTTGAAGCACAGCTAGGAGGCAGCCATGTAGACAATTAGCGAAGAGCATTCCGGGTTGATGGAAAGATAGCAATGCATTTTGAGTCTATAGCTGGTAGTTGAGTGTGGCTGGGGCGGGAGGGGGGTGTAAGGTGAGTCTTGAAGCACAGCTAGGAGGCAGCCATGTAGACAATTAGCGAAGAGCTTTCCAGGTTGATGGAAAGATAGCAATGCATTTTGAGTCTATAGCTGGTAGTTGAGTGTGGCTGGGGCAATGTTGGGACAATACAAGAGGGTGAGGTCAGATTTTGAAAGGTCTTTTGAAGCAGGCTAAAGGGATTGATCTTTTTCCTGTAGAAAGCCACTACAGGATTTTAAGTGGGTTAATGACTGTGGGGGTTGATCTTTTTCCTGTAGAAAGCCACTACAGGATTTTAAGTGGGTTAATGACTGTCTCAGTACTGTCTTTCAGGACGATAACTTGGTTGGCAATATAAACAATCAATTTAGAAGGGAGCAGAGTTGGAGGGAGGCAGGGAGCAGGTAAGAGTTGTGAAAATAATAGAGGTTAAAGATTTTGGGGACTTGGACCAATGTGCTACAGGTGGAGATACAGTGGGGGAAGGTATTTGAAAGATGGTTGGCCATTAGTAACAACATGTATAAAGACTCGATGCAAACTTCACTTTTATGGGGTTTGTTTTATATACACATTTTTTTTCTTTTTGTTTTTATTTGTTTTTGGTGGCTGGCCTATATGGTGATACATATGGACCCTTGACCATGGTGTTATAACTCCACCTGTAACCAACTGAGAAATCAGCACATTTTTTTTCTTTTTGTTTTTATTTGTTTTTGGTGGCTGGCCTATATGATGATACATATGGACCCTTGACCATGGTGTTATAACTCCACCTGTAACCAACTGAGAAATCAGTACATTTAATTTTTTCTTGTGTGTGAAATGGTACAACCGTTTTATTTTATTTTTATTTTTTGGCAGCTGGCTGGTCTGGGGATCCAAACCCTTGATCTGTTATAACACCACCTCTAGCCAACTGAGCTAATCAGCTAGCCCTGTTTTATATTTTTTAATCAGATATATAATTTTTCAAATCATATTTAACTCAAGTTTTTAGCACTTTCAGATATTGACTCTTCCTCCAGAATTTTCTTAACNTGATACATATGGACCCTTGACCATGGTGTTATAACTCCACCTGTAACCAACTGAGAAATCAGTACATTTAATTTTTTCTTGTGTGTGAAATGGTACAACCGTTTTATTTTATTTTTATTTTTTGGCAGCTGGCTGGTCTGGGGATCCAAACCCTTGATCTGTTATAACACCACCTCTAGCCAACTGAGCTAATCAGCTAGCCCTGTTTTATATTTTTTAATCAGATATATAATTTTTCAAATCATATTTAACTCAAGTTTTTAGCACTTTCAGATATTGATTCTTCCTCCAGAATTTTCTTAACTTGATTAATTTCTCAACATTTTAGAGTTACTTCTTCTTCATAGTGAAGTTGACTACTGCTGTTTTTCTCACATTGCCTCTTGGTCAGTTTTTGTAGATACCTTTGAATTGAATTGTTTCAATAGCATTTGTACTTTTTTCTACATATATTCTGAAAGAAAGGTCAAGCTTTAGGAAAAAGTAGATTAATTAAAATGAGAAAAAAGAGGAAGTTTATTCATGTTTATGCAGTACACTGTAAGAGTTCTTTGAAAAGGTATCCAAAAAGGGTAATATCAATCTCATCTTAAAGTGAGGATAATAGTCTTAGACACTTAAAAGAAAATCTATATGCAAAAAGAGCCTGGGAAACTGTTTCAGGGGAACTTTAATTGAAGGGTAGAATGTTTAATGTGATGCTGTGAAGATAATGTCATCCTATATTACTAATTTCAGCTTCAACAAATGGGATAGAGTAAATGCAAATTAAAAGTAAATTAAGAGCAGATGTTGAGAAATACCTTT
>NW_007729494.1:206870-208648 GCF_000696425.1 Galeopterus variegatus
AATGGGATAGAGTAAATGCAAATTAAAAGTAAATTAAGAGCAGATGTTGAGAAATACCTTTATTTTAGGGAATAATTAAGCAGTGGAAAGGTCATTGGAGTTCAGTCAATAAAGTTGGGATGCTTAGAAATCATAATTATTCAGGTAACAGATGATTTTTTAATGCAATGCTCTATTGCGGAGGTTTTGGGAGTAGGAGAAAGAAGAGGCTGTTATTGTCCTGCGTTTAAGTTGCATCTTTCAAATCCTTCTATTCAGTAGGCTAACTTTAAATTCTAGTATGTAAGCTGGTATTTTAGAAATGGTGGTTTTCTTAACCTTTGAGAAAGAAAAAAGGTCTCATGTGAAAACACTTGCAAGTATTGTTGGGTAGTGCAGTGGTGGTACCTGAGTTTTTGATTTGGCTAGTAAAAGATTAGTGCGCAGCATTTTGTTACCTTGTTCCAACAATGTATCAGGCAGTTGGATTGGCCCAGGGTGAATAAGACACAGTTCTAGTTGTCAAGTGTCTGTCACCTAGAAAGGGCAGTTACACAGGATTTTAAGAGAACAGATTAAACAAGTTACACAGTTTTGAAAATAAAATAGCACACGTTGCTGTGTGAGCTCAGGGAGGGTTACCTGCTATCTAGGACCCTCAGGAAAGGCATCTTGGAAGAGTGGATATCTAAGCTGAGATCTGAAGAATGAGTAGAAGACAGAGGGAATCGATGGGCTGTCAGAGGATTGGAGGCTGAACTGGGATGCTGGAGAATGAAGCTGAGAGCAGTTAATGAAGTGCGTTATAAGCCACCATTAAGAGTTCAGAACACACACATGCGCGCGCACACACACACACCACACCACACCATAAGCCCCTGATAGAATATCAGGGCACATACTTACTTTTCTCTATGTTTTTGGCAACTGGGGATGCCCTCGTCTTTCCTGCTCCTGGTTTTGGAGGGCTTTGCTGTGTTGGAAAGGTTTTAAGCAGAGGGTTGATCTGATCAGCTTTGGTCTTCAGTAGTGCCTTAGCTGGAGCGTGGAGAACAGATGATTTGGTTGACTGGCCCTAGAATGAGCATCCAAAGGGGGGAGTTTGAAAGGCAGTAGATGATGGCAGTGGAAGACGAGGAATTAAGAAGTGGTTTTTGATTCTTAATATTTTTAGCAGATGTTGGTAGTCGACTCCTTAGTTGTGGACTGTGTTTATCTCCCAGGGTCGTAGGAGGCTGACTTGCAGCTATCACTCTAGCTAACCTGACTGGGGCCTTGGGGAGGGAGAGGAGAGATTGTCAATACATGTTGTAATGTGTACAAAATTGTTGATATTTACACTTCCGCACTTTTTCTGGGAAAAAGTGTCCATGGTTTTCATCATGTCTCAAAGGAGACCTATGATCCACTGAAAAATTAAGACTTATTAGGGGAAGAATGACATATTATTAGGGTTGTGTCTTCATGGTGTTTCTATCTTTTCTGATGGAAATCAAATTGGCAGTCCAATCCTCTGGCATGAGTTTAGGGTCCCCCACTGTTGCTGTAACTCAAATTCTGGGCCTTTTTTTTTTGTCTCTGCTGTCTCAGAGCCATTCATACAAAAGAACTGATTGCTAGAATTGGGATGAGTAGACACGAAGTTTGAAGGGCAAAATTTCCGATAATGGGCCGGCCCGGTGGCGCTCTGCTACAGTGCGCCGCTTGGGGGCACGGCGGCGCTCCCGCTGAGGGTTCAGATCCCACATACAGACCGGTTCCACTCACTGGCTGAGCGAGGTGCGGGTGCAACACCGAGG
>NW_007729494.1:208885-213183 GCF_000696425.1 Galeopterus variegatus
GGTTGCGATCCATTGCCGGTCACGAAAAAAGACAAAAAGGAAAAATAAATAAATAAATAAAATTTCCAATAATGTTTGACCCAGTTTTGCATATAATGAATTTTTATTTGTTGATGAATCTTTCCCTTTTGTTGCTAAAAGTGGTGAATAATCAGACATAGATTACTAGTTAACAGTCTGGCTCAGACTTTTTTTTAATTAATGGAACTTCTGCCTCATCAAGCTCAGATGGAGTGGGTACCATGATGCTTTATTTTTTCTGATATCAAAGGAACTTTTGTGTCAAAATGTTGATGTATTTGTTGTGACCACCTTTGATGTGGCTTCTTTTCTCCCACCCTTCTCTTACTACCGGGGAGGTGAGGTAGCGGCCTTGTGCGCCTCATTCCACATCCAGACCAGATCCCCCAGCTTATCATGTGTCACCAAATTGCATCACCCACCAAACCTCATTGTTGAGACGTCACTCCTCTCCCATCACTCACTGTCATTTTTCAGTGATTTTTAGCTCCTGGTTTACTGTCATTGTCTCTAAACATGACTGTTGTTTTAGTGATTTCACTGTAAACATAGATGGTCCTTCCTACATCCTACCCTCTTAGTTTCTTGGACTTCTCCTTCTAGTGATCTGGACTTCCACTCTGGTGCCTGGACCATGTCATCATTTATGACTGTAGCCTCTCCATAATCTGAATTTTAAGTGTCCTGCCTCCTGCTCACCATGCATTGTACTTCTAGCTCACTCCCCCTTTTAACTCCACTGGGGTCTCTAATCCATTGATCCTACTGCCATCATGCTGTCACCCTTCTGCTGATGTCCTCTCTTGGCTCTTTACTTAGATTCCAGGTGAATCACAATCACTCTGTTGCATGTGCCTTCAATTCCCTTGCCTTTCTTGCTCCGTGACAGCTGTGTCAAACCCCACCCCTGGTTAAATCCAACTCTCCACTTAATCTGTACCAGCCCCCATGCAGAGGAGCTTGGCTGGAGTAAACACCCAACCCTAATTCCTTGCCTCATTGTAATTCATGACCATAGAAGAGACCTTGATGCTGCTCGGCAGTCACTCTCCCACTGTCCTAGCGGATTATTTCACACTGCCCCCTCTCTCCTGAAACATTCATCCCTTTCTCTCCATCCTGACTCTTAGCTGAGTGACTTTGCCTACTATACTCCTAAGAAAATTGAAGCAACTGAAGACAAATCCAGAAGCTTCAACACCACATCTATCTCCAACCTCATGTCTATCTTCAACTGCAACCTCCCTAAGACTGCCCCTACCATGCACATGGTACTTCATCCTCCTTTACTTACTGAAGGACATCTCCCCTCTCTCCTCCCCTGTCAGTGGACCCTTTCCATCAGCATACAAACATGCTATTGTTTTTCTTCTTTTAACAAAACTTTATTCTTCATCCCACCCGTCTCTCTAGCTACCACCCCATTTCTCTGTTCCCTGTTATGAAAACATTCCTCAAGAGTTTTTATATCAACCATTGCAATTCCTCCCTTTTCATTTTCTCTTAAAACCACTTATATCAGGCGTAGCCCCTACCGGTCCACTAAAACAGCTCTTATCCAAGTTACTAGAGACCTCCATATAGCTAAAGCCAGTGGTCTGTTCTCAGTCCTCATATTACTTGATCTCTTGGTAGCCTCAGCAGCACTGATCACTCCCTCCTCCATGACACACTTTCTTCACTGGCTTCTAGAACATTCCACAGGCTCCTGGTTTCCCTCACATTCTTTGCCGATCTTTCCTCTAACATTAGAGGGCCCAGGGCACAGTCCGTAGACCTCCTCTCTAGCACCACTCCACTGCCCTTGTCATCTTATCAGTGTCCTGGTTTTAAGTGCCATTGGAATGCTGGACTAAAGTTCTGTCTCTGGCCCCGACCTCTTCCCCTGAGCTTCATACTTGTATTTCCATCTTTCCATTTGACGTCTCCTTTTATACGTACAAATCTGAAAATCTGAACTCCTGATCTCCCTTCAACCCAAAGCTGATTCTACAATCTTGCCTGTCTCTGGTAAAGGTGATCTGATTTTCCAGTTGCTGAGGCCCCAAATTTTGGAGGCACCTTGTAGTCCTCACTTTCTCTTATACTCACAACCAATGCATCAGCAAAGCCTGTTGGCTCTATTTTCTGAATGCTGTTAACACAGAATCTGCTCATATTTTATCATCTCCACTGCTACCTTCGTGGTCTAGGCCACCTCACTCTTGCCTGCACTTCTGCGATGGCCCCTCACTGGTCTACCTGTGTCCACCATTGGTCCATTAAGACTGGGCTCAGCCCGGCAGTGGAGAGATCCTTTTCAAAACAGAAGTAGGTCATGTCACTCAAGGTTCTCAACTCTGCAGGGACTCCTTGTTCTACTTGTAATAAAAGTTAAAGGCCTTACAGCCATCCACAGGGACCTGTTGATCCTGCCCGGCTTCATCACCCCTTACTCATTTGTGCTCATTGGACGCTGCAGGCACCTCCAAGTTCAGGGCCTTTGCTGGAGCACTCTTCCCACAGATGACCATATGGCTGACTTCCTCCTCTCAGAGACCTACCCAACCACCTGATTAAAACTGCAAACCTCTCCTTCTGCAGCACTTTACCCTGTTTTGTTTTTTCCCATAGAACTTATCGTATAGGTTGATTGTCTCTTTCCACCAGATGAGGGCAGGAATTTTGTGGGGGTTGAATCGCTAGTATCTAGAACAGTGCCTGGCACAGAGTATGTGCTCAATAAATGTATCTTGAGTGAATAAACAAACTATGTTTTTCATGGCTTTCAATAAGTGTGTAATCCCTGAGACAAATATTGGTTTCATATTTATTGTGTCTTTATTGTACCATTTAATTAGCTCTGTGTCAGCCTTTGACTGTGTTTCCCAAATGCTGATGACAGATCGCTTGATGTTGTTTTCAATAATCAGACATGAAATGAGAAGACTGAGGTGAATGTAATGTAGATACATGTTGGTGTATGGTTGCCAGCTGTCTTTCCTTTTCCTCGATTGTCTTTTACTCTGTGATTATGTTGTTTTTATTTGGCATGAAAATGCCCATTTAATGAAATGATGGTTGATCGTTTTTCTATGAGATGAATTCTGGGTTAAGAAGCTTTCTTCAGATTACTAATCACTCCAAAAGGGCCCAAGTATAAGATACTTGAAAGTAAGGATGTGAATAATTTGCTCTTCTGGGATTTAGATTTTAAATTTTTTTATGCCTTGGAAGTCTTTCTGCAAGCTAGTCTTAGATGGAGGCCCACTTTAGGAATGTGACATTGCATTGCTGACAGCTAGTGTGTGGCTTTCTATGCAGCAGGGTTTGGGGTATCCTGGGAGTGGCAGGTGGGGAGCCCACCCCTGGCTCCTGAGGGTCCTTCATGATTTTTGGAATATGACGTAAAACCACTGCTTTAGTAACAAAATTCTAGCAAGCCTGGGTGCCCTATTATAAAGAAAGAGCTTACCTTAGTCTCAGAGAAGAGCTATGTTCCAGTTTTGGTTCTGCAAATAATCAGCTCTGTGACCTTGAATAAGTCATTCAATCTCTCTGCACAATTAATTGATTTGTTTGCAAGGGAAGGAGTGTGGACTAGACGACCTCATACTGATGGCTTTATAAGCTGCAGAGAACCAGTTTGTTGATGTTTAATTGTGAAAGCTGTGCTCATGAAGGGCTGTGTTCCAGCACCTTCTGCCTCATTACTGTAATTTCAGTTTTGTCTGCACTGATCTTGTGGCCTTCCCAAATATTCTACATGCTTGGATTCTTCCCAGCAATGTTGCTGTTGGGATTATAGAAAGGATTATACGATGGCATTTGGGATAAGCATTTTCTCTCTAAATTGGGTTAGATATTGAGTATAGCATGATATCACTTTATACAATATTTGAAAAAAAAGAATAAGAAAAATACTACAGGACTTAAACATTTTGTTAGCACTGTCCTGGAGAGGCGCTTTAGGGAGTGCTTCAGAGCAGTATCAGATGGTGTTGTTTTGAACCTAAGTGTGGCCCCTACTGGCTGTGTGAACTTGGGCAAATTGCTTAGCTGCTCTGTGCCTCAGTTTTCTTGTCGATAAAGTAGGGATAGTAATAACACCTACTTCCTCATGTTGTTGTCAAAATTAAATGAATGTGTGTGTGTGTGTGTGTGTGTGTACATATAGCAATTTGGTACAAAGAAAAAGTCAATAAATGTTAGCAGTAACTATCACACAAATATTTGTTATAATGTAGGTGTATTTCTTTCCAGTCTTTAAAAATAAGCAAATAAAAAATAGTTCTAAT
>NW_007729494.1:213461-215022 GCF_000696425.1 Galeopterus variegatus
CGTTGTCAAAATTAAATGAATGTGTGTGTGTGTGTGTGTGTGTGTGTGTGTGTGTGTACATATAGCAATTTGGTACAAAGAAAAAGTCAATAAATGTTAGCAGTAACTATCACACAAATATTTATTATAATGTAGGTGTATTTCTTTCCAGTCTTTAAAAATAAGCAAATAAAAAATAGTTCTAATCATATCGCACCAGCAAAATTTGTTTTTATTTCTTAAATATATTTCTTAAATATATTTTTTTTGTTTTTTGCCTTTTTATATTTAATAAGAAGACTAAGCATTTTCATAATTGAGATAGCCTAAGCCTTTTCATGATTAATTCTCATGTGGAATTCTTTTATTCTTTTTCTTCTGTGTTTATATATTTGATATATTTCTCTGGCAGGATTTTTGAAAAAAATGACTCTGCATCATACATCTCTCATCCCCCTTTTGTTTTATTTCACCTGCTGGGGCTTGGTCTGTATTTTGTTGGCTGGGATAGTTGACTCATAGACCCCTCCCCCTATGCCAAATCCAATTTATAACCAGTTTATTTAGATTATTTGCAAATGTATTAGAGAGAGGCTAAATTGGTGTACTACAGAAGCCTCAAAATACAGCGGCTTAGATAAGATCAAAATTCATTTCTTTGGCCTTGCTGGGTGGCATAGGGTGGGTGGGTAGGTGTCTCTGCTGCCTGTGGTTTCACAGGGATGCTGCTTCCTGTCCTGTTGTCCTGTTCTTTCATGGTGTTGTCTCAACTTCTTGGTTCAGGCTGGCCCCTCAACACTATGTCCAAGTTCTAGTTTAAGGAAAGGGGAAAGAAGAGAAGTACAAAATAAGCAATTTCCTTTTTAAAGGATACGATCTGGAGGTTGCATTCATGGTTCCTTTTCTCACCCCACGGGCTGCAGCTCAGGCTCATGGCCCCGTCTAGCTGCAAGGGAGGGTGAGAAATGTGGTTTGTGGTGAGGTGGCTGTGCGCTGAGCTAAAACTGGGGGAAAGGGAAGAGGGTTGGGTTTCCGATACTAAAAAAGAAGGCAGGGAGAACGGATAATAACAAATATGCTTTTATAACAACTTGGTGGGCCAGGTTCGAACTCAGAATTCTCCAGTTCCTCAGAGTTCTGTGCTAGAGCCTGGTGGCAGGTAGAGCTTGCCCCGGTTTCCAGCATGCAGCCTTTCCCCTCGGTCTTCCCTTGCTGTCTTCACAGGAAGAAGGGCTTTGCACCCAAGTTTGTGGCAGCTTAGCTGGATATCCACGGTCTCCTTCCTACCCTACCAGCAAACAGAGGTTACTGGGATCCTGGGTCACTAGACCATTTTGGTGGCTTGCTGGTATGGGAATCCAAACCCTTGACCTTGGTGTTATAACACTGTGCTCTAATCAACTGAGCCAACTGGTCAGCCTAGACCATGCTTTTGAAGGAGTTGCATGGCTCTGGGCACACATGTCCCGTTGGTCCTTTGATCTCTCTATCCCATGGGGAGAGGTGAGGATGGAAGAGGTCGAGAGTAAAGCCCTCTAAAATGCAGGGGTTAAGACAGGGCCCTCTCTTGTCTAGGTCCAAG
>NW_007729494.1:216320-230486 GCF_000696425.1 Galeopterus variegatus
CCAGAAAGATATGGTACATATACTGTATATTATGTAATGTCTCCAGTTTGGGACAGCACTGTATAATTAAATATATTACTATTTTTGCGGTAAAATGTATGAATGTTTACACTAAGTGGGACACAAGCAAGGTTATAAATGGCCTCAGGTTAATTCAGGTCATGTTTTGCTGCCAAATTCGTTCTGAAGAAAACCTTCGGTTTCCAGAGCTTTTCAGATCCTGACATTGTGGATAAATGATTGTGCATCTGTGATGGTGAGACCATTTTCTCAGTATTTACTCTGTGCCGCTTTACATAGATTGCAACAGACCTAAGAAGAAGATATTTTATCTTTTTTTTTAGAGATAGGGAAACTGAGGTTTAGTGAGGTTGAGTGGCTTGCTAAAGATCCAGTGGAGGTGCTCTTGTACAGACAGCGGCCAGGACCCCAGGCCCAGGGCACTTATTGTGCTATAAAGTTTCTAATTTAATTGTTTGGAACTTCGGGACATAAGCCAGCTTGCAAAATTCTGCATCACATTTAATGGTAGCTGAAAGACAATATAGCAGTAAAAGTGCTGTTGGATGTGATCATCTTTTATAACATTGTTTCTTAAGAAAATGCCTCAAGTTCACCCAGCAGGGCTGTGAGGCAAGGTCCTTGGCCTGGCCTGTAGATTATCCTCCTTCCTGCAGTTTTATGGCTGCCCCTCCGGGCCTGGAGGAGCAATAGATCAGGGCACTGTTCCAGGACCTGACAGCAGTGTGGTCAGCCCTGGGGTGAAACACAGGGGGAAGGTTCAGTGCTTGGTGTGGATAGAAGAGGTCAGGGAAGGGGGCTGGCTGCTGGCTGAGGTTCCAAACTCTTGTTCCTGTTCTCACATGACAGTCACCATTAGTCAGTGCTGCTGCTTGGCAGTATTTTGCCTTTTAGAGTATTAGGCCAAGCCAGCCCCTTTGGGTGGGCAATTGGACAAAGGCGCCCCCCCGAAGAGACACAGTCTGATGGACACACTACTAAATGGCTGTGCCTTTGTGCAGAGAAAAAGGTGCTCTTTCCTCCCTGCCTCTCTGCTGGCTGGATTTCAGTTCCATTTGCCACCTTATCCTTGTGCCTCTGTGCAGTGGACAGACTTCAGACAGCTTGGCGTTGGGAGGAATCTGCCCGAAAAGCACTTTATATGTGTTAGAATCCTTGGAATTGTTAGGTGATGATCTGGAGGAATAGCTGTTATTTTGTTAGCGGTATCTTCATTTACTGACCTTCATTTAAAATTAAAACATAATCTGTTAAACTTTTACTTCATGTAACGTATGGGCACAGGAGTCTTAGCCAAAGTCAATGTTTTTTTTACAGGAAGTATCTGGATATACATTAACTTTAAAAATTGTAACCAGTTAGTTACACCATAAAAGCTAGCAATGTGCGAACTAATTGATTCCTTGCTAAATCCAGAGCACATGAGGAAAATTAATTTTAGATGGAGAAAATATTTCCTGAAAGAGGGAAGCTAAGGGTATGTGTTGAACCTTTTCAAATTTATTATTTGATTTACAGTAATTCTATGGGGAAGATGTAATTGTTTGTGTTTTGTAGATGATGATATGCCTGAATCATTAGTCAGGTCTTGCAACAAGTTTTTTGTCATATCTAAAAAACTTATACCCATCTCATTCCAAATTCTTATGAAAGTCACATAAGAAGTAGGATTTTGAAAAAAATCAACAAAAATGCAGAGAGGGGAAGAAATGAGTTGATTAGTAAGATAAGGCCAAGAGGAGATAGTTCACAGAAAATTCTGCTTGCTTTCTATAGGGTGTCCAGCCCCGTACTAAACACTGGATGCAAATTTGTCTCATAGTGTCATATTAGGCAAAGCAGTGAGGAAAATGGTTGGTTATAAAGATTGACGTTATTCATAAATTTTCAAAAAAAAACATTTGCTAAAGTGAATTATCACTTTAAAACTTTTAAAAACTGCTTTTCTTCTCCTGGCCTTGAGGACCCCAAAAACCTTTTCCCTAGAACCTTATGAATGGGACAGGGAATGACATGGAAGTTGCTGTCTCTTCAGCTATAAGTGGTATCTAGATTAGTAAAACTCTCATTTGTGGCATCCCTTATTGTAAGCCAGGTGCAAATAAATAAAAACTTTTTTAAAGAATAGGGTTGACAGAAGTTCTCTGGTGATTTGCCTTCATCTGGGAGCAAATGTAAACTTTCTATTCCGGTATCTTGATGAATTATCAAATTGTTGTAATATGAGGGTAGTACCTACTCTTCCCTTTCTTTTCATAACTTAATTTTTTAAAGTAGTCCTCAGACTTTCCTGTTAAGGAACCCTTTGATATTCAATCCCGTCTCACAGTACTTTTTCCGTAGTTGTATATAAATTTCTGCTCTTAGCATCAGTAAATCTTGATGTAGCGTTCTTTGTTCTGTCCCCTTTTCTCTTCCTGGAAATAGCTTCCAGATGGAGTTTTCTTTTGACAAACCTCAAGTCAATCTGTTTTACCATTTTTTGACCTATTATCTCTTTTCTAAGTTTCATTTTTGGCTTAGGTACTCTGCTTTTAGGATTTTTTTGTACCCTGTAATATATACAAAAAATGCTTGGGGACGGGTGTGAGCCTGCACAGTAACGCTGCCAGCGCAGTGCTGTGGAGTTCTCTGTGACTCTCATGTCTTTAAGGAAAAATTCTCCTGCAGTACAGTCCTTCTTTCTTACTCCTTTAAGTTTATTTAGGGGATACCAAGAAATAAGGTATTACTTCATTTATTTCCTTTATAATCTCTATTGAAAAAATATAAAAAAGATAAACTTGTTTAAAAATTTTTGGAATTAAATTTTTATTTTATTTATTTAGTTTTTTTTTTTTTTCCTCATTACTCTTTCATATTTTTCCAAGTTAAGTCCCATGAATTTCACCCTTTTAATGTCATGGCCCCGGGCAGTGTGTCTGTTGATCAGGCTGTTAATTTGTGGGTCTGGCATTTTCCTTGGAAGTGCTGGTTTTGGGCATGCTGGAGTTTTTGTGCTTGCGTGTTGCCTTTTGCCAGAGACCTTGACACTCAAGGATTTTTTGATGAAATGCTTTACGTTGTTTTATGACACATTTACTTGATGTTAGGGATTTAGAGTATTGTTCCTCAGAGTAGCTTGGTTGGTTAACATCCTTCTGCTTTCTGTCTTCATTATCACTACTGTAAATAAGGGGGCCTACTAGATTTTCTTGTAGAATTCTATACCATAAGACTTATTTGAAATATTGTATCTATCTGCAGTTTTTTGTCCGAATTTATTTAAAGTAAAATTATAAAGATGTAAAAAATAATGATCCTACTGTTTTAACAGATTTGTAGAATTGTGAAGATGAAATGAGTGTTTGGCTAATATTGTGAGAGGCTAGTGCTTTTGTGGTGTCATTATTATTATTGTTATTTCCTTTCCTGCCCTCTCTTTCTCTCTGTGCATCATTTGCTCTTGACTTTCCGCAGGCTGTTGATGGTGACAGAGGGGCAGCTCCTCCCCAAGTTACCAGGTCTGGCTCAATGGATGCTGACCCGTGTTTCTGGCCACTGTGATTGTGCCTTTGTAAATATTATAAATAATAAGAGCGTATTAGTCCGTTTGCGTTGCTTACAACAAAACACTTGGAACTGGGTAATTTATAAAGAAAATGAAATTTATTGCTTACAGTTTCTGAGGCTGGGAAGTCCAAAGTCCCTCTGGTGGTGGCAACAGTGACTCAGGGGTCTCACATTGCAAGATGGTGGAAGCAAAGAGAGCAGAGAGAGAAAGAAAGACTCTCCTCTTCTTTTAAAGTTCTCAGAACCACGCCCCTGACCACCATTTTTAATGTATCCACTAGTGCACGGTCCTACAATCCAATCACCTCCTTAAGGCTCCATCTTTCAATTACCATAATAAGATTTCCTGCCCTCTAAAAAGTCACAGTGGGGGCTAAGTTTCTAATCCATAAAACTTGAAAGACAATTCAAGCCTCCTTGAGTTTTGGGGGGACATAATTCAAGCCACTAAAAAACAGTTATAAGAAAAGTAGTAACACTAATATTTATAATCACTTATAATGTATTATTAACAAACATAGTTATTTTTATGATCATTATGACATAATAAATTTTAAATTGGTTGGAATATGCCTGATGTTTAGATATATGCAATTGGCATTCTGGTTAGATTTCACAGTGTAGGAAGTAAGGGAACAAGCAGGAAGTGAGGAGGCTCAGGAGAGAGGGGTGTTCTGGAGCAAGGGACAGT
This sequence comes from Galeopterus variegatus, assembly GCF_000696425.1. Lineage (NCBI taxonomy): Eukaryota > Metazoa > Chordata > Mammalia > Dermoptera > Cynocephalidae > Galeopterus > Galeopterus variegatus. The sequence goes on from NW_007729494.1 coordinate 220,585, forward strand.
TTCTCCTAGGTAGGGTTACAGAGGGGAGAACATTAATCCAAAAAATTAGTGCCACTCGCTGTTTTCAGTTACGGTCTGAGCTATTAGAATTCATGTTGACGATGAACTAGCATATGCCTCATTTAATACTGGGAGCATTTACCTGAGTTGGCTTTTTTAAATCTGTAGAGTACTTTCCTAACTCCTGAGATTCTACTTGTGCTCTATTTACCTGATTCTCTCATTGCTTTTCCTGCTAATGGGGATGGAGTGGGGGAAAGTGCTGGTTGAGAGCACCTAAATAGCTGACTGTGCAGCAAGGCTGTAAGAGCACAGCTGTTTGGAATTGGCTGATAATTTTAAATGGTCTCTGTCTCATCATATTAAATACACTTGCACATGTTTTAGTATTTGCTTCATTTTAACCTGAAACACCATATAAAATAATTTAGTGTATAAGGAATATTGTAGTAATAAGGGTAGCTTATTGGTTTTTGCATGCTCCCTATTCCACCCATTTACTATTATTTATTTATGCACACGCGCAAGTGCACACACACACACATGCACCAGATATTCATGTATGTATTTGTAGATACCGTCATGTACATACACACACCCACATATATGCGTGTATATATACACACACACAACACAAACATGTGAATTCATTTAATTCTCACAAGAACCCTATGAAAGAGGCACTTTGGTTATCATCCCCATTTTACAGTCAAGAAACTGAGGCACAGAGCAGTTAGGTAACTTGCCCAATGTAGCAAAGGTGGTGAGTGGCAGAGCTGGAATTTGAACCCAGGCAACTGTGCCACCCTCTCAGTCACTACCCTGTGGTACCTCTCAGGGCTTAGTCTTGAACTCCAAGCAAATAATAATTAAACAATTACAGTGAATAAGCCCAAAGTTATTTTTATTACAAGAAAACCTAAGATACTATACAGTTTAAAAATGGAACCGGTCTCTGTAATTTACCATATATGGACGTTTGCTTGGGATTTGGCTGTCTTTGTTTGTTAAATAAAGATTTTAGTTGTCCGGGTGTTTGTGTGACAGATAATCTTGGTGACTTCCTGCAGTGTGTCCTGCATTAGTGAGAACCCATCTCTTATCTGTGAACCTACAGCTCAGCTAATTCCCCCAAATCTGTGTGTGGCCTTTCGCAGTTGTCCTGCGGGTGACTTTGTGGACCAGAAATTTATTTTGACCACCAAATTCACCCTTGTGAGTCATCACCAATGGCTTCTATCTTTCCATAGAAGGATTTGGAAATTAAACAAATTTTTACTCAGAAATGTTTTCCGCAGGGGGCCTCTTTAAATGAAACTGATGTCCTGGTGAGCAAAGTGTTGGAGAAGAAGTAAATGTGCATTTCACGGGCCATTTTAAGTCACTGCCTTGAGCGGGGCTTGGCACATGGGGAATCCATATGTGTATAAAGGATTAAGAAATAGAATTCCTTAAGACATAGGGAAATGTGTAGGGAGTGTTTGATTTTGATCTTTTTAGAAGGCAAATCCTGTTTAAATGTGGAGAGTGGCACTATTTTGGCTTGCCTAGCAATTCAAGGTCTAATGCCCACATTCAAGTAACAAAGATGTTTGCAATTATGAAGGATAAACTTGGTAATTCTTAAATTTGGTGATTGGATTGATTATGCTTCATTCAGTTGGCTATTAAATTGTCATGTCCACTATGTAAATTGTGGATTAAATACTATAAATATTATTTGTAAGTATTCTAACATCATTCATCTCTATTCCTCTTATCAAGACTAATTGATTACTACTATGCAAACAATTATTATCATTTGAGTGAGAGCCAGAACAGTCTTCCCTCCTCAAATTAATGATGGGATGGAAGAGTAAAGAGGTCAATTTTTGTGATAATCTGTTTTGAATGTCAGGAGAAGTTAAATAGTCCTGGATCAGAATCTATGCAGCACATGTTAATATTTATTTTGCTTTAAAGTTTGAAGTTAGGGCTGGCTGGTTAGCTCAGTTAGTTTGAGTAACCTTATAACACCAAGGTCACGGGTTCAAGTCCCTGTACTGGCCAGATGCCAGAAAAAGAGAAAAGTTTGAAATCAGTTAATATTAATTACCTTAATTTGTTTCTTAAGCTTTCTCAGAAACATCAAGCTCCAAAGAAAATAAAGAACATCTTATTAAATTTATTATTTTCTCTCCATCACTTAATATCTTTTTGTGATGCATTAAACATATATCACAATGTGGGCAAAATGGTTTTTACAGGCTCTCATGACTTGCAGTGGCTTAAGGGAGGTTTCGGTAATTGGCCACAATAATCAACCACATTGTATACTGACAAAATAAAATAAAATTTGGAAGAAAAAAAACCTGGCTCTATGTGAGCTTCTAAACCAAGTAATTTGGGCAAACGTTTGCAATTTTATGAATATGCTGGAAAACCTTACCTTTATTAGATTGAGAAGTTTCTGTCTTCCCTAGGTAGCCACAGACAATTTCACTGGGTTTTGTGGGGGAATCTTCATATTCAGAGGTGAAGTTCTCTCTGGAGATGGTCTTGAGAAATTGTTTCTGTATTTCAGCATGTTACTATCAGAAACATATGTGTTCCCTTTCAGCCAAGATGGGACTTGCTTTCTGTGTTTTCAAAACTTATAGACAGCTCTTTCTATTGGCCGGGAGGTACCACAGAGAGCTGAAAACATTTGGGTTCTAGAAACCTTTACATAGGGTGTTTTTTTCTTTCATTATTAATATTCTCTATGCAGTTATAGATTTTTTCTTTAGTAAATATAGATGAACTTTGAGTTTTTGTGTTTAATTTAGAACACATTTTCAAATATAAAATTTATTTAAATTTTTAATAAAGTTTTAATGCAGTTTAGGATTTTCAATACCTCAAGAAAATCTGCATTGAGGCCCCAAAATAACAGCTGTAATTTGGCTGTACTGAATTACTAATTGTCAAGTAAAATTCCACATTTGAAAATAGAGGAAAAGAAAAGTAATTTTATGCTATAGCTATAAAATTTCACAATATATGAAATCATTGTATGTTATTATAAATATTGAAATCAAATTTCAAATTGGACCTAATCATGAAGAGAATAATTAACTAAAAACTACACAGATGTTATTAATATTACTGTACAAAGTCTGGTTTTGACCATTGGATATTCAGCAAGACTGTCTTTTGGAATTCGAGACCATGAGAACCATGTCTTACCTGCACACCATCACCATGTGAAACCCAGTGCTGGGCTCATGGAAATGGGACCTTTTTAGGACTCTTCCTGAGTATAAATTGAAGTGAGCAGAACTTATAGTTAAGAGTGTTTAGGTAACTATGTCATAGTGCTTATTGTCATAGTGCTACTGACTGTTTATTGGCATAGTGCTACTGTAATGATAGTAAAAAAAACCACAGAGCGTGGTGCTGTAACACCAGGGGCATGGAGTGCATAGTTAGAACACCACGGTGAAGGGTTTGGATCCCTGTGTTGGCTAGCCACCAAAAAAAAAAAAAAAAAATTTGAGTTAAGAGTGTTTAGGTAACTATGTCATAGTGCTTATTGTCATAGTGCTACTGACTGTTTATTGGCATAGTGCTACTGTAATGATAGTAAAAAAAACCACAGAGCGTGGTGCTGTAACACCAGGGGCATGGAGTGCATAGTTAGAACACCACGGTGAAGGGTTTGGATCCCTGTGTTGGCTAGCCACCAAAAAAAAAAAAAAAAAAATTTGAGACAGTGAAAAGAACAAAAAAGAATAAACTTATGTGGCCAAAGGGAAACGAGGTAACTGTGGATGGGAAAGATACCTCACCTGTTGTAGGATCATGGTGGAATGGTAACTACTGAGAGTACCCGGGGAGGGGCTTCCTGCTACACCTCACAGGCTCTGCAAGCCCTCTGACAGAGCCACCAGTACCATCTGAGGTCAGGTCAGAGGAAAGAGGGTGAAGTTTGGGGCTAAAAACTAGCATATTGAGAAGCTCTAAACAGCACACTTGGACACACAGATCTTTTCTGTTCTTCCCCACCTGAAAAAATATATATGCTTTATATATATATTCTCTTGAGAAATTAAACCCCAACTTGGGATCCCTGGCTCAGACAGGATGGCGAGGCTCTGGTTTGACATCAGAAAGAATAAGTGACACCAGATGTCCCCAAATTCCTGAAGCTATATGCCTCCCATTGCTCACCAGCCCTCAATTAAAGGATGTTTTCATTGAGAGTACAGTATAGTTACAACATGTAAATTGATTTCTCTACTTTGAGCTCACAAGTTGGCAGGTGACAGCAAAGTCCACAGACCAGAGATCCTCATATTGAAATGTGAAGGGCTGCCAGGAGCCAGCAGATGTTTGAGGAAAGCCTCCACCATTAAAGTCATACCAAAACAAACAGGAAAAGGGAACTTAGGAGAAATAGAGGAATGTGACATATATCACAAATATCCTCAGAAAGGTAGGAAAATAATTGCATCTTTGAAACAAGAACAGAATGCAATAAAAAAATCAGACTCAGAAAGAAAGAAAGATCTTGGAAATTAAAAGTATGATATCAGAAACAAAAAACTCAGTAGAAGTTGGAAAAGTGGATATGAGAGTAAATAAAGTCTTGTAAATAATGTTTGACTTACAATCAAGAGGAGCAGTTATAAACATAGTGTTTAGAAATGCATAGGCTAATATTAGAAGAAACAGAAAACAGGACTGGGCCAGTGCTGCTGCATTTTATTATACTCCTATTTGGTTAAAAACAAATGAACCATGCACATTTATTAATTTCATAAAAACTGAGAAATACGTAATGAGAGATTTACTTGAGAAATCATTTTATTCAAAATTTTGATAGTATAGAACATGCAGCACAATGTTACTTTTTTGGCAATCACACAAACCTCTGTGAATAATACAGCCTCCAAATCTTTTCATTAGCTGTCTTTGCTCTGCATTGATTTTTTGCTGCATGGTTATCCTAAACATTTTCCATTCCTTCCACCAGGCCTGACAAGCTTCGTGGCTTTAGAAATCATCTAAATCATCATATCTGCATGTGAGTTGTAAAGGTCCAAATGATTTTGAGGCGAGTTTCTTTTCTCACATGACAGCCACATATTTTCCATATTGCTAGTGATCATGGGAAAGTTTTCTGTTAGACATTTTACACATTGTGCTATATTTAGCTCAGTAGTAATGAAATACAAATGCAAGGAACTGAGGATTTTGCATGAGCGCTAAGAGCAAGCAGACTTCCCAGTGGAAATAGTCTCTTTCCAGCATTTTCTGACATACAAACCACTTTCAGTAGTACAGTGGTTTTTGTCTGCTCTTTCCCGTCACTTAGAATCACGATGGTGGTTGTGGTTAACACAGACTCACACAGAATTTTAGGTCTGGAAGATGATTTAAGGGGCCACCAAGTCTGATTCCTTTGCCTTATCATTGAGGAATCTCAGTCAAGGGGGGATGAAATGGTTTTCCCAAGATTCAGCTGCTCCCGTTGGATGCCTAGAGCCCAAACCCCACATTCTTTCTACTTCTCTGGGCCACCTGGACCTCAAGGACACTCCTTGCTTACGTTCCTTCAATTCTCATTCCATCGTTGATGGTTGTCTGGTGGATTTCTACCTGAAAAGTGATGCTTTCGCCCATTTGCAGGAAGTGCTGTGGTGGAGGGGTGGGGGGTGTGAATTTCTGGAAGAATTTTAGGCTCATATTTACTGTGTGAGGTTGAGGGGGCTTTGTTAATATTCTGAAAGAGATGTCACACATACCTGTGAATTAAAGCAGGGAAACGAGGTCCAGCTGAGGCTTGGAGTCAAAGTTTTAGAGATGGTAAAACAGGAAGAGAGGGAGGGACTTTGTTAATATTCTGAAAGAGATGTCACACATACCTGTGAGTTAAAGCAGGGAAACCAGGTCCAGCTGAGGCTTGGAGTCAAAGTTTTAGAGATGGTAAAACAGGAAGAGAGGGAGGGACAGGGGGAAGGGAGGAGGAAGAGGAGGTGGAAGGGTGCGAGGATTATTTCTTTCCTGTTATTTTCCTTTTGGCAGGATAGAGTGAGAAAGTTACTGAACTGTGACTGGAGCTGCTGAACTGGCCAGAACCTGTCCTACTTTGTGTAAGAGAAATGCTGTGGTATTTACTCTTCCAGAGCAGTCCTAATAGTGCCACTAGGGCCCATGGGCTGCCCTGGAGATTCTGCAGAGTATTTTTTTTAACATTAATTTATTTTTATTATTTTCATTTATACATATTTATGGGTACAGAGTTGACTGTCAGTATTTGTATATAGTATGTGATGATCAAATCAATATTATTAGCATGTTCATCATTACAAATTGTAATTATTCTTTGTGTCCCTTACCCAATTGCTCCCTAACCCTCCTGCCTCTCCCCTTTCCCACCTCTAGTGACTATAGGTCTATTCACTCCTTCTGAAAGTTCAGTGTTTTATTATGGTCTTTTTCTTTCTCTGTTTCTTGGCTCCCACTTAGGAGTGAGGACATGTGGTATTTCTCTTTCCGTGCTTGGCTTATTTCACTTAACATAATTTTCTCCAAGCTCATCCATGTGCTGCAAATGGCAGGATTTCATTCTGTTTTTATGATTTTGGTGTCTTCTCTGAACTTTTCTTCTGCCTTGCCCCTGGAAGTTGCCCACTGGTCTTCTAACTCCATCAACGCCTGGTGCTTTTTTATTGGAGTGCTGTGGGTATTAACAGTTGGCTGATTAAAGCAATGCACAGTGAGGTGTTAATGATTACTCTTCTACTCCTCCTGTGGGTATGTGCGTATATTCACAGAGCTGTTACAGAAGTAAGAAGGGATGACTCTAGTTGGTATGCTGGAACTAAGAAAACATGTGTTAGAAATAGGAGTGTAATATATTTTGTAGCCCTACCTGTCTGGTGTCCTCACTTTGCAAACCCAGGGATCTTAATGGTTCAAGAATGAGTCTTTCTGGAAAAAAAGTGGGAGAGGTTTCATCATAACATAAAATATTCTTAGGACTGTCAGGGATATCTAATAGTTGAATTGTTCAGTAACTATTAAACTTGTTAATGTCCCTTGAGAATTTCTTCTTTTAGAGTTGTTTAGTATTAAAACCAATGAAATAAGTATTTTTATTTATTTCCAAAACAGCTTCTTAATTATTAATTCTGTTTATTTCGAATTGTCTTTCTTTTAGAAATTTTTTATTCCTTTTCAAAGTGAGTAAAAATATGTTCAATCCATTAGAAACAAAATGTATGTTTCTTGGTGCATCAAATGTTTATATCTCATGATAGTGAGGTAGATTAGGGTTTTTATTCTTTATCCTCACCCCTCACCCCCACCCCCCCCCACACACCATGGACCCCTTTGGCAGTTTGGTGAAGTGAGACAAATATTTTTAAAAGCATAAAATAAAATACATGGCATCACAAAGGAAACCAATTATATTGACATGCACTTATCAAAATACTGTGTGATAAGGTAACATTTGCTTTTATTAGTGTTTCAATAACAAGCTGTAACAGTGCTTGCTGCTGTACTGTTCTGAAATGGCTTTATTCAAGATATCTGCTTCAGCTGTAAGGTGATGTGAAAATGGCCATGATTTTTATTGGTGATTCAGTCACAGGTACTATTAATAGTGTGTTTTGTGACCTACCTTCACAAAGGAAGGTGATGCAAATTTCTGTTACAGATTAGTGAAAATATCTGATTGTTTTTCCTGTCCAAGTTCATGGACCCCCTACCTTATAATCATCGCTGAAGAAGATGATGGTTTAAAGTGAGCACTTGTTTCTTTAGCCCTTGGCAGTGACAGCAGTGTGTCACAAAGAGTATTTTAACAGAGACAACAATTTTAAATGGAAATAACTCTTTGGTGAGTGTCCCATTGTCAGGCTCCATTGTCAGGCACTATACTGAGCAAGTCAACAAAATTGATGACCCCAATAGTTATGGTGTCTGGTTTCTTGAATGTGTGGACTAGTAGAAGAAACATATCAAACTGCAGAATATACAAATCATTGTGTAATTGCTTAGAGGACAAATGTTCTGCAGTGTTGTGAGGGGAATCAGGAGAGGACTTCACCAGGCCTGGGATAGGTGGTAGAGGTCAGGGAAGGCCATTTAAGTCAATACCTCTAGCTGGTAGAGGGTGCTGGTCAAAGGCAGAGCCTGTGTGCAGTCTCTAAACTGGGCAGAGCTTGGCCCACAGAAAGCCTGAATGAGGCCAGTGATGGAGAATAAAGTGAGCTTGTGTCGGGATTGGCAGAAAGATGCAGTTTGCATTTCTCTCAGTGGTATTTCTAATCCTTATTGAAGAGGCATCGTTTACTTTTTAGTTTGAGGGCATGTATTATTTAGTACATTAATGGATATATCACTGAAAGCTTCAGGGATTAGTTTGGAGTACGTATGTTAAAAAATAGATGATAAAATTTATGACAACAAGGTCTTTTGCAAGAGCTAAAAACATAAAAAGAATTTTTAAATTGTTAAATTCCTTAACATTTTTCCTCACCCGGATTTTTATTTGGCTTGGATTTAAGGAAAACCTAAAAGAGAAGTGAGAAAGGGCTTGACTCCTCTGTATACTGAGCACTTTTAACAGTGATGTTTGTGGAAATGCATACCTTGCTATTCCTAGGTAGATGAGTGCTGTCATATGTCCAGATTTTAAGGCGACAGACTCCACGCCTGGCAGAGGCTCAGAGCAGACCAGGATTGGGCTATGCACAGAGGCAGGAATGTAACCATTCTGGTTGGGGCAGTTGGGGAGCGACTCATCTATGCACGGTTCCCATACTGTTTGGTCCTGTTTTTCAATTTGACTTCATGAAAGTACATTCTCCAGCTGAGGGACACATGTCTTTGTGACTTCAGAAAACATGTACTATTGATTTGGGAGTCTTAACAGCATTTGTAGGACATGCTGAGCCGAGGAGATATGGAAGTGATATCGGAGTCCACAAGTGGAGATGGCAGACGGCCCCAGGCAGGTAATGAAGACTTGCTTAGACTATTGTAGTATTTACACTTTTGTCTGTCTGGTCTGTTCGTAGGAATGAAACTGAGGCATGACTCGGTCAGCCACAAATTAGCGTGAAAATTACTAAGCAACATATTCTAAATTATTTTGTGCTTTGGGAGGCCTAGGAATTAAAATTTTTTTCTTTAAATAATATTATGAAATAAGTTAGAATGTTATTTCTGACTTACCTTTTGGAAATATGATTTGCTCTGCTTACTAGACTCGTAGATCTTCTAAGATAGGAAGAGCCCCGTACAGGGCTTGCCACTTGATGCATGTTCATTGAATGTGAATGGATTAGGCCCAATGCCTAAAGATCCGCTGTGAAAACTATTCCATCACTTCCTTGGGATGAAAGGAGATTTGCCCCAAAGTGTCTGTTGTATGAAAATCATATGGGAATAGAACTAATCCTGACCCTCAAACTGTAAGTGAATTAACAAACTGTAGCTGTGGTGCTACTCCAAATCTCCAGCAACTGAGTAAAGAATCAGCACTCCTGCATTCCTGTAATCTGTCCATTCCTCTCTTGGTTTGTTCTCTCGCTCACTTGTCATTTTTTTCATATCTGCTGGTGCCAAGTTCTGTGATAGGCTGCTGGGAAACAGATAAAGTAGGATCGCTGCTTATGGGGGCTGGACACAAGCGAGTCGGTGCAGTGTGGTTAGAGGTGTGTTAGTGACACATACTAGGTGTTGTGGGACCTCAGATTAGGAAGGATTAACTCCTGGAGTCTTGCTCTTCCTTGGAGGGGCAGGGAATGTTTCCCAAGGAAAGGACCTGTGGGCTGGCAGAGAGGAGAGTGCAAGGGAGCTAAAAAAAAAAGAAAAACAAACAAACTAATTCACCCACATACACACACACACACACACACACACAC
>NW_007729494.1:231095-237211 GCF_000696425.1 Galeopterus variegatus
CTTAGAAAACAAATACACTGGTAATGGCCTTGGTAATCTTGTTTATTCCTTGAAGTTTGAGGTAATTCTTAACTAGGCACTTAGGATCTCAGCTAAGAATTTTATTCAAGACCTTTGGGTGTTGTTACCTCATGATAAAAGAAAGTGGGAGTTATTTTGGATCTTGGAAGGAATAACATGAAAAAAATCCCAGAATTCTTTAAGTTGAATATATAGGGAAGAGAGAAAGTCTACTTGGAACACTTAAGTTATAAACCAAAAAGAAATTAATACATTAAAGAAAATTCAATGAAGAGTGTCATTAAATTGCATCTTTATAATAATTTTATAAAGTTATTTACTATATTTTTTCTTTTTAATTGAATTTTTTTTACTGTACTATATGTTCATTTGTAGTACTCAGTTCTCTGAAACTTCCTGATAAAGTTGATGATTTGTTCTTATCTGTGCCCTGAACACTTTATTCTTCTAATTAATATCATTACCTTCCATCCTACTTAAAGCCTTTACCTTATATAATCAGTGACGGTCTCACTCACTATCCTTTTTATTTGATATAGTAGTCATGTGATAGACATTCCCCATCTGTAGGCTCAACCTCTTTGCCAGTTTTTCTCCACTGCTTCTGTCAGTTTTTATAGCTCACAACTCATATTTTTCTTATACATTTCACACATAGCCTAAGTCATTTTCCATAACATATGAGCTGGTTATTTTTATCATGTTGTGTTAGATTATACAACAAAATTTATTTCGTAAATTTTTCAGTAATGGCAGGTGGACAATGTGATGTAAAATGGCTTAATGAAAGAAAGGAAAATCTAAAGGCAGATTGCTTAAGTGAATGTGATTGTTTTCCCATTTAGTTTTCTTCAAATCAGGATTCCTTGCAGAGATCTGTGAATACCCAGGGGTGGCAGACAGGGCTTCTCAGCTTCAGCCAGGGATGGATGGTTTGTATCTCCCGATGTGTTCATCAGTGATATCTCTTGCCCTTGGCATCTGATTCCGATCTTTTGTTCTCTTCTTAGAGAAACATGAAAAAATATATACTACCCTGACGGTGAGATTTTGGTTATTTTTATTTGTGAAGAGACTTTTCCATTTACCTGTTCGTTTCATTCATTCATTCATTCTTCATTCATTCATTCAGTAAATGTTTGTTGCCCACTTACTATGTACCAGGCACTGTGCTAATCTCTACACATTAAAAAATGTTGTATCATGACCAATACTTACTTTAGGGTAAACTGTTTAGGAGAGGGCTATGTGAAAGAAGTTATAGGTGAGCAGAGAAATGTTTTGTGGTCTGTATGGTACTTTTTTTCTCTTTTTTAATTTTACAAAACTGCCACGGGCTAGAGAATGATGATGATTTGCACCTCTGACATCGTTGCTAATGCTGGGTTTCTGTGCTTGGGCTCTTTGTCCTGCAGAGGTGAAAGGCATTTTGAGAGTCTTAATTTCGCAGGAACTCTGCACCTGTTGCTGGCTATTTTTGCATATGAAATCCAGAACCTAGACTCACTTGCTTCCGTTTCCTTTTCCTCCCCCTTCTTTCTGGTGTGTGTGTGGGGGGGTCAAATTTATAACTCGAGAAGAGTAACCTCCTTCTTCCCTCAGGGCTACGATATTAGCGCCCTTAAGAGCAGTAGTGTTAGGTCCGTTTGTCCTTCTGTCACTGAAAGACTCATAGCTGAGCAGCCCCAAGAGTCTGAGGTGTATGTTTGTGCCAGAGGTTGGGACTGGGGTGGGGCAGAGCTGGCTTTCAGCAGCTGCTGCTGCTACCTGATCCTGGAACCTCATTGCTGTTGAGGAACATCTATTTCCTCTTGGTTTCCTTTGACGTTTGGCTAGGACTCCGAGGAAGAGACGAAGTACTGTAGAGTATCATTTACTTTAATACGAATAACTGAAATCTCTGGGCTTCACGGCGGTTCGGGCAATGCTACTGAGAGCCAGCGAGCTGGGGGGCTGCTGTAGAAGGCGCCCGACAGCATGAGTCTGGTGTTTTACACGGCGGTTCGGGCAATGCTACTGAGAGCCAGCGAGCTGGGGGGCTGCTGTAGAAGGCGCCCGACAGCATGAGTCTGGTGTTTTACACGGCGGTTCGGGCAATGCTACTGAGAGCCAGCGAGCTGGGGGGCTGCTGTAGAAGGCGCCCGACAGCATGAGTCTGGTGTTTTACACGGCGGTTGGGGCAATGCTACTGAGAGCCAGCGAGCTGGGGGGCTGCTGTAGAAGGCGCCCGACAGCATGAGTCTGGTGTTTTACAAGGCGGTTCGGGCAATGCTACTGAGAGCCAGGGAGCTGGGGGGCTGCTGCAGAAGGCGCACGATAGCATGAGTCTGGTGTTTTACTCAGTGTCATGAAACTTCAGTTACCTCATTTTCAAATGAGAATCGGAATATGGACACAGCTTAACTTGTAAGAATTTTGCAGGCCTCAAATGTGAAAGAACTTTGAAGTTCGGAGATCCCTAAAAGTGAATACTGACCAAATTAAATACTGATGGTCAAAACGTTGGAAGTTCCAGCACCCCATTGAATTTGCATCCTTTTGGAAGTTATTTTAGCCCAACATTCCTAATTTATTTATAGTTTTATAGAGAGATTTGCTCATGGACATTCTCTGGAGGGGAGAAATTTTATGGAAAGTGGAGCTCTGTGTGAAATGGCACGTAGATGGTCCCAGCCTGCACGCTGGGGAGCGGCTCATTCACCCTCAGGGACTGCCCGGCTTTGTTTTTGCCTTATTTCTGGATCGTTGTTCTCCTTTGTACCTTTAGACATTGTTTCTGAGTTCCCTACTCCCGTCTGCCTCTCTCTTCCTCGTGGATCCTTAGAATACTTCAATCATACGCTGTTTGTGTATTTTCTGCCTCTGTCCTGCTCACTCCCACCTGTTTACTCAGCCTCTGCCCTTGCCTTTCCCCTTTTTGCAGGATTGGGCCGTCTTCATACTTGAACCTGATCCCTGAGGCCACGATATAGCAAGTGCCTGTAGCACTTGGAGCTGAGTGACATTACCTGGCCTGGGAACAGGTTCTCTTCACTACTGCACTGCATGGAACAGAGTAGGCGCCTGTAGGCCTGTCAGCTGATCGGCTGTCACAAGTGCTCCTCCCTGGGACTTGGGCCCTGGGCACGTGTGTTGCTGAGCTTCATGGCTCATAAACTGTTGAGTGATAACCAATACTTGCATTCTCTATTCCTTACCCGGTTACCTCTTGGGACCTCTTTATATCATCTTGGAAATCTGGAGCTGGTTTATAATACTCCTGGTCAATTCATCAGGGTCAGTTCTATGTAGTTACTACCTGAGTTCTTCATTTTCTCCCCACTGTCAGCCTTAAGTGGTCACAAGTGGATGATGATGGCTCATTCCTAAGTCAAGAGGTATGACCCATGGGAGTCTGGGTGGGTGTGCCATGGTTAGACAGGACTGTCTTTGTGTGGTACCAGCTGCAGGCAGGATCTACAGATGACTCACACATGTCAGTACCCATATCTTCTGAGTGGCCAGCATCCTCAGATTTGCATGAGGGAATTTGCATGAGAAAAGAAACAGAATCCAGTAACTATGGTTGAGATGCATGCAGATGTGTCTGATGGACTGCGATAGGTGGTGCTGAGGAAGCCAGTTTCTGGCAGAGATAGTGTTGCCTCATGGAGAGGGGAAGCTGGCATGGTAGGAATTTTAAGTAAGTTGAGTGAGATAAACAATAACCAGGACCTCGTGAAACCAGCACTCTTCGCTGCAGAGAGCAATCAGGAAGACAGGCAGTGGCTCAAGTTTTCTGAGGTAGAGATTGTCACTGCAGGTGACAGAGGGACAAAGTGTTATGAAGACCACATCAGGATCCATAGGTTGGTGGGCCTAAGGACACTTGGTCACTTCTCCCACTGGATTTTTTTTTATTGCTGACACGAAAGAATAATCTCTATGTATCTCTTCTTCACACCTTCCCATGAAGCTTGGAAGTTCTAGAACTCTCTAGAAACTAGAGAAGTTTTCCTCACAATGCCAGCAAATGCACTTCAAGGAACTCACTTGCTGTCCTTTGCTCCAAAGCCAGTAGGTTGCCAACTTTTTAATAAAAATGGAACCTGTAGACAATTCAGAAAAATCACCCCCTTTCTTTTTCTTTTTAAAAATAATATTTAAAAATCTTCCTTTCCTTTTTTAGATATTTGTGTTGTTTTATTCATATCTTTTACTGTTTCCTTAAATAATTGTTCTTGCCTCCCCTGGCAATGACCTTCCTTCCTGCCACTAGAGTGCAATGTTCATAGCTGGGGGGCCATTCCAGGGACCCCTGCCTTAAGCAGCCAGCAACGTAGGGTTCCTCTCATGGCCCTGACAGATTGAATCCTGCTTCTACAAAGTGGTAGCATCAGGGCTGGCTGGTTATCTAAGTAGTTAGAGCATGGTGTTATAACACCAAGGTCAAAGGTTTGGATCCCTGTACTGGCCAGCCACCAAAAAAAGAAAAAGTGGTGGCATCCTTGTAGTGTTGACCTGTTTTGCTCCAGATTGATGTCAGCCACTGGTTGCCTCACCTCAGAGTATTCCAGGCAATTGCCACTTCTGCTTGGAATCAACACTGTGGGTGAGAAACCCTGCCACACACACACACTCTGTTGTGAGAGGAGGGCTGCCCTGGGGAGAATATTCCAGGCAATTGCCACTTCTGCTTGGAATCAACACTGCGGGTGAGAAACCCTGCCACACACACACACTCTGTTGTGAGAGGAGGGCTGCCCTGGGGAGAACCCCGCGTTCCCCTCTTGAAACACTCCTCACATCTCGGTGGAGGGAGCTGCTGTGTGCACCTACTACCTCTCTTTACCCACTCATTAAGGGATTTGGTGGGATTGTTGTCTACCTCTTAATTTCATTGCTTTCATGCAGCTTTCCTGAGATAATAGTAAGAAAGGGTATAATTTAATCTTGAAATACGACTTCTAGGAATTTTCCTTTTAATTCAACATTCCAAGTAGGTGTCTTTGTTTGCACATTAGAAAATAAAACTAATACTTAAATATGATTTTCCCCTCTTGTTGGCGGGCTCCTTAAAGTCTGCATTGAGGTCTGCCTCTGTACGGTTGGGGATAATGCTAAGCTCTTTGATGGTGGGGACTTAGATTTAACTCTCTCTGACAAAATTTTGTTGATTATAATGTCATTCAATTCCATTAATATACTAATATGGAAACGAAGGCATAATTTCAGATTTTATTTATATCTTCCTACTCTGGGAAAACAATCTCATGAGAAATCACATAGACCATTAAATACCATCCTTGACATTACTTTTTTGGGTTTGCTTGTTTTTAAAAAAGATTTTCCTGGCTTTGCTTTTTATAATTGTCTTAACCATACCAATTGTAGCATAATAAGTATTTTTAGACATGTGTTGTTAAGTCATGTGAAAAATTCTTTTTATATCAACATGTGGAATTTTGTTAATAGTCTTTATTATGATCATGAACTGAGGTAGAATTTCCTAGCTAGACAAGAATGAGCTTAAAAATCTCCACATGCTCTTTGATGATTGGAGAAGTTGTATTCTACACAATGTACTCTGATGAAAATATTAAAGGGAGTTAATTAGATTGTGAGAATCTTGAGGACAGACTGTGCCTTTGCCATTTTTGCATTCTTCTTGGGTGTAATGCTATGTGGAAGGGACTTGGTTTACATCATGGGGAGCCATGTGAACCTCATGAAGATTAGACTCCATCCTTGCAGGAGAAACCTCTTAGTATTTTGAAGCTAGGAACTTGCAGGTATTTTAGAAAGATCACTCTGGGGGCTCTGTGAGAGGGTGAATTGGAGTGAAAAGAGCCTGGAGACCAAAGGACATTGCAGGTGGCTTTGCCAGGAGACCAGGAGAAAGAAGATGTGATGAGGTGGGTGGGAGATGGATGAAGCCGTAGATTTCATAGGTACAGGTCGACCATCCTCTGTCTGCAGTTACAATATCCAAAAAGACCTCTGAAAACCAAAAGGTATTTCCTTTTTAGTTCATTTGACAGTAAAACTTGAACTTGACCTGAACTCATTTGATAGCACATCATGATGTGCTAATTCTTTAAAAATCCTTACTTATC
>NW_007729495.1:0-712 GCF_000696425.1 Galeopterus variegatus
TCAGCATCTTTTGAGATAATCATATGGTTTTTGTCCTTGAGTTTGTTGATGTGATGTATCAAATTTATTGACTTTCATATGTTGAACCATCCTTGCATCCATGGGATGAATCCCACTTGATCATGGTGTATAATTTTTTTTAATGTGTTGCTGTAAGAAAGTAAACCCATTTACAACAGTCACACAGAAAAAATAAAATAACTAGGAATCAATTTAACCAAGGAGGTGAGAAAGATCTCTACAATGAGAACTACAAACCGCTACTGAAAGAAATTAAAGACAACACAAAAACATGGAAAGACATTCCATGCTTCTGGGTTGGAAGAATTAACATTGTGAAAATGTCTATACTACCCAAAGCATTCCACACCAAAATAGCAATGACATTCTTCATAAAAATGAAAAAAAATCTCAACATTCATATGGAACAACGAAAGACCCAAAATAGCCAAAGCAATCCTGAGCAAAAAAAATAAAGCCAGAAGTATAACATTACCTGACTTCAAATTATACTGCAAAGCTATAGTAACCAAAACAGCGTGGTACTGGCATAAAAGTAGATACTCAGACCAGTAGAGCAGAATAGAGAACTCAGAAATCAGCTCTCAGGCTGACAGCCATCTGATATTGGACAAAGGTAATGAAAACTTACATTGGGAAAAAGACTGCCTCTTCAATAAGTGGTGCTGGGAACATTGGATATCCATACGCA
>NW_007729495.1:2394-4249 GCF_000696425.1 Galeopterus variegatus
TGTGTGTGTGTGTGTGTGTGTGTGTGTTTGTGTGTGTTTGTTTTGTTTTGGCTGAAAGCTGACAAGGATTCTTGAATATGGCAAAGAATAGCAGATGGTGTTAAATAATATGGATATTATTTCTTTCCAAGGAACATTACCTCCAGATAATAAGAGGAAGAATAGTTAGATTATCCCTCGGGAGCGGGAAGTGCATAATACTCATCCTTGCAGAGGGTGGGTTGTCTTTAGACACTTGCTCAAGTCTCTGACTTGATGACTCCGGACACTGATGAAGTGCTGATCTGAGCGGCAGGCAAGGCCACCCCTGCAGCCCCCTCTTCTCCCAGCATGGCTCTGCACACCCGCAGCTCAGGGCTGACTCCCTCAACTCTTTCTTTCATCTTCCCACCCGCATCCACCAGTACACCATTATTCTTATTCTCCTTTCCCTCATATCAGGGGAGTTTTTCTTAGTCCTAGAAATGGGAAACACCTTTTCCCTTCTGTAGGGGAGGGAAAAATAGCTTCCCTCCACCCTCCTATGTTCTTTAACTGGGCTAAAAATTAAGTCGATACAAAATAAAATTAACAGGAGAAAAAGCATATTTAGGTGTATACCTGTAGGAATCCCACAAAAATATGTCTCAAAGGAGGGCCAGATGATTGAAGCTTATATAACATCCTAAGCTACTGAAAGGAATAGGGTCTGGGGCTTCTGGGGTGTGGTGAAGACAAGTTACGGAAGGGTAAAGGGAGAAAATCAATGTGGTGAATAAAGATGGCCTTGTTATTCAGGTAAGGATTCTCTCTTGGGTAATAAAACTTGTCCAGAAGCAGCCTTCTTCCTAATATAGATAATATTGCTAACATAGATTTCCTTTATAGATGTAAATTTCCTTTACAAGCTATGCCTATGTCTGCAATTTCTCAAAATAACCAGTTTGAAATATGCCAAAGAGGAATATTTTGGGGTGGCATATTTGGGTCTCCTACAGTCACACTATGGGGTGATGTGTCCTGAGCCCAACAACACACATTTCATTTTCAAATATGGATCCCCAAGTAGTCCCTACATATTACAGAAGCAAAAGAAGCTGGGATATTTATATATCAAGTCCTGAGATTCACTGGTTTGAGAGCAGCAAAGCTTTCGCAGATCTAGAGGGGAAGGGAGGGCCCACACACAGAGATGACGCCCTCCAAAGCACAGCAAACGTTCCCAGGGATAGGAGAGCGGCCACGGCAACTTCTGCTTCAAGTGAAGGTGAGTGGCAGGGGGTGTTTGATTCCACACATATAATTGTCTTCATATTTCCCATTATCCATGTGGGCAAAACTCATCAGTTTCTCAAAAGAGTAACACAATGGATTGGACCGTCAAGTGAGACTCACATGTATCGTCAGAGATTACACCCAGTTTTACTAATAATTTCAGTGATAATAATTGTGAGATACAGACAAAGCTGTAAGGAGTCCAGGACTTGCAATACAGCTACTTAGGTCTTTTTTGTTTGTTTGTTTGTTTCTCTCTTTTTTTTGACGTAGGAAACATTCTGATCCAGACTATCAGATTAGCATTTTTACATTTTTTCGAGGAGACTTTACCAGGTCAGATCCTTCTTTTTTTTGTTTGTTTTCTTTTTCAGGAAGCCCTCTCTCCTCCCTCTTAAAAGGAGAATAATTTGCAGTCTGTTATTTGTAGTAATTTGCAGTCTAGCAATTTTCTTTCCATTCAAAGAATGCATGCATTTCCCAAAAGCAGTGAAATTAAAATAAATTTCTCTTTGAGGTTATTGGAATGTATACTCTTACTATGTTCTGTAACATTTTAGTCATAAATTTCTAGCTGGGGAGAAGTCTTCACTGTTCATAT
>NW_007729495.1:4729-5707 GCF_000696425.1 Galeopterus variegatus
TATGTTCTGTAACATTTTAGTCATAAATTTCTAGCTGGGGAGAAGTCTTCACTGTTCATATTGTAAGTGACCATTAGTTTCTTTTCCCCAGCTCTTTGTTCAGGTTTGAATGATGTTTTAGTTCCTGAAGTCATCCCTTGCTGTGAAAAAGGGAACTAGTAAATTACAGGGGAGAAAGAATGCGGTTGTTTGCAGTGGACACTAGGGAAGGGGAGGTCCTGCAAAGAGAGAGACATCTTTTGGAAGGGTACCTAACTTTCAAAAACGAACTTACAAAAGTAAAGATGAACATTTCAGGAGAATTTCAGTCTGGGTTCTCTCTGTAGCAGACCTTGAGAAAGGCTTTGAGTACAAAGTTTATTTTGGATGTATGTGGAATAAAGCTAGGAAAAAGAGCGTTGATACAAGAAAGGGAAGGTAGAAGAAAATAAAGGCTGTTTTCCTAATCTAGTTACTAGAGGAAGAGACAGGAGCTAAACACAGTTGAGTGATTCTGGAAAATGGAGCAAAACACAATGTTCAGAATTGCCTTACCTTAGGGTCATGATTGCTGGGCTATACCAAATCCTGAGATTCAGTTGTTGAGGCCCATCCTGGTGATAATTACTCAGCACTTCTGGACTGCCATGAGTGAGAGAAGCAAGGCTGTCAGAAATTCCAGGAAAAAAAAAAAAAAAAAGCCTATAGTTACAGAGATGCAGATACCAATTGCCCAGAGTTTACCAAATATCCCAAGGGATATGGGTGGGGCAGTGATAACCTCTGCCACAAGGAGATGCATGGGAGGGATACTGTGGCGTGAAAACAATTCAACTACCCCTGTACACAAAGGAATGAAAGAATCTACCAGGATTGGCAGTTCGGAGAGAATTAAAGGAAGGGTTAAAAATGTGTGTGTGTGTGTGTGTGTGTGTGCGCGTGCATGTGTGTGTGTTCAGTTATTTGTGATTTGAGCCTGGAGTTCTTGAATTGAACATG
>NW_007729495.1:5739-22512 GCF_000696425.1 Galeopterus variegatus
CTGGTGATAATTACTCAGCACTTCTGGACTGCCATGAGTGAGAGAAGCAAGGCTGTCAGAAATTCCAGGAGGAAAAAAAAAAAAAAAAAAGCCTATAGTTACAGAGATGCAGATACCAATTGCCCAGAGTTTACCAAATATCCCAAGGGATATGGGTGGGGCAGTGATAACCTCTGCCACAAGGAGATGCATGGGAGGGATACTGTGGCGTGAAAACAATTCAACTACCCCTGTACACAAAGGAATGAAAGAATCTACCAGGATTGGCAGTTCAGAGAGAATTAAAGGAAGGGTTAAAAATGTGTGTGTGTGTGTGTGTGTGTGTGTGCGTGCATGTGTGTGTGTGTGTATGTGCGTGCATGTGTGTGTGTTCAGTTATTTGTGATTTGAGCCTGGAGTTCTTGAATTGAACATGCCATTCCTGGATTTTTACTTCTGTGTCAGTGAACTAAGATGAAAAAAGTCAAAGACAATGATTGATGTAACTAATTGTCTGAAATGGTTCTGAACAAGCATGTTCTGAAAATTTAGGATAACTTCCAAATAAAGGAGGTCCTGTTAGTTTTGGAAGTGTAGTAACAATCCCTATTGCACATTCTGTCACAGATTTGTATCATTTTGAAATAAAAGCTGAAAGCAAAAGTTGAAACTCCTATTTAACAAAAGCAGTTTTACGTGGGGCCAAAAAAGCAATCAAAATTAGGCAGCATTCTGCTAGCTCAGCTTTGTCCTACACAAAAACTGAAAAACAAAAGATGAAGTAAGTATAGGGTCATTTATAAATCACTACTCTCAACTAGAATTGCACAAAATCTGGATGGAGTAGTTTTCATGTTTATATTCTTCAGTAAGGGTTTATATTTTAGCAATTTTGGTGGTTCAGTGAAAGCAGCTCTATGAATAAAATGCAAATTTAATCAATGGAAAACTTTTGACTTCAAGGGAACTGATAAATCAAACCACAGTCCTGGTTTTTTTTTTTTTTGTATTTTGTTTTGTTTTTGTTTTATTTTTGGTTTCAGTTGAAAACTCATCTTTGACAAAAACGGTTCATCTATAGTAATATTACAATGCTTAAAAATAAATAATACAAAACACATCAAAAATATTTGGAGGCCTGACTTTGCTTGGGAATGAATGGTAAATTGTGTTTCCATATACTGAATTGCAGATTGAGGTCACAATGGAAAACTTTTGACTTCAAGGGAACTGATAAATCAAACCACAGTCCTGGTTTTTTTTTTTTGTATTTTGTTTTGTTTTTGTTTTATTTTTGGTTTCAGTTGAAAACTCATCTTTGACAAAAGCGGTTCATCTATAGTAATATTACAATGCTTAAAAATAAATAATACAAAACACATCAAAAATATTTGGAGGCTTGACTTTGCTTGGGAATGAATGGTAAATTGTGTTTCCATATACTGAATTGCAGATTGAGGTCCCTGCTCTCAAGACCCTTATTCTGCCACTCTGCTCCACATTTGAAATTCTCATCGATGAGGTTACACTTCTGAGGACAAAAAAAGCGAAATGAAGTATCAGCATATTACGTGAATGAGATAACACACTGAACAATTACAGTAATTAAAATATTAGTAAAAATAAGGACTTTAAACTAGCTGAAGTCATGTCGAAAGGACTTTAAGTAAATGAAGTCAGGTATTGAAAGAGGACTGACGTGAATGGGGCACTGAAGTGTTGCTTTAGACCAGCAGAGGAGTTTTAGAACACAGGTGTTGTGTGTGTGTGTCTGTGTGTGTCTGTGTGTCTGTGTGTGTGTGTACATAGAAGAGTAATGTGAAGTTGCTCTGTTTCTACCTTTCTGACCTTTGCCTGCCATGGATGGATTAATGAGGCAGGGATCAGAAGCGGGGATCCCTGCTTCATTAACCCAACCATGGATCAGAATAAGACACAGAAATGCCGACCACTCGATGCTAAAGAAAAGAAATAAAAATCTACAGAACATATAGTCACAGAGACATGGGCTTGGTTTGAAATAAATTGCAGTCGCGTTCTGGAGAAAGCCTGCCTGGGTTTCAACCTTACATTACCACAGGCCGGTTACTTAGCTGTACTATGTCTTCACCTTCTCATATGTAAAAAGAACATGTTTATGTATCTTCATTTTGACGTTATTTTCAGAAATAAATAAGCTAACATATATCAAATGCTTTAAACTATTTTGAAGAAGGTAAATAATAAATGTTTGTTATTAGAGGAGGAAAATTCTGTGTGGAATTTATGACACTAGGTAAACTTACCTTTGGTTTGCTCATTTTTTTCTCTGTTTTCCAAATAACATTTTAAGATGAATTTGTTGTTCAAATGTTTTTCAAAAAACTCCCTCACCCTCCTTTGTGCTGGTCAAGGCATTTGCACTACAAAAGTACAGTGAGGATTTCCTGTACTGTGGTTCCTGGAACATTTTAGAAGCATGTGATTTTGCTGCTGCTTATTCATCCTATACATACATGTCTAACCGATAGATGATTCAAGAACATGATTTAAATACACAATTTTTCTTTCTCTTTTTATTTTAAATTTTTTTCATGCTCAACATTTGCATTCCTCAGCCTCTAGCTCAGCTCCATGATCCAACACCTTTTCTCCTGAACAAGCACACTTTGTTCCTTCTCTGCACTGACCTTGGAACATCATTTCTCATGGCAGGTATGTGCGACCCCAGTCGTAAAATTAAAAAATAAAAAATAGCCAGAAATGGTATCTCATGGATTGGATAATTTCAGGGCAGTCCTTTTTTTAATAAAAAGATGTGATT
The DNA here is from genome assembly GCF_000696425.1 of Galeopterus variegatus. Lineage (NCBI taxonomy): Eukaryota > Metazoa > Chordata > Mammalia > Dermoptera > Cynocephalidae > Galeopterus > Galeopterus variegatus. Next base: position 8,522 of record NW_007729495.1, read on the forward strand.
AACAGTGGATATCTTTAGACTGTGTGTGTATCAGCCCTTTCTACATTTATTTCATTTTCCTAATTCTTCATTCTGTAATTTAGACTTTATTTAATGAAGCTTTTCCAAAAGGTTTAAAAAGTGGTTTCTGACAGGAATACCTTTAAATTCTGAACAAGAATGAACTTACCTGGTTAAATTTTGAGCAATGTAATTCTAGCATGGAAATAAAGAAAGAATGCCAAATATTAATGACAGAATGCTTAATTTTTTCTTAATCTACTGTTTGCATTGTCATATCCAAAACTGACACAGATTAACATTTTGACACATTGTACTGTTGTTAATGACATCACACTTTGAGATTGCGCTAATGTTAATGTAGAATATATTAATATGCAGGTTTATTGATAAATTGAAATAAAAAAATTAGTTGATTCTTGAAAAAAAATCTGTTAAGTAGTTGGTTATTTTAATGGAGACAACCAGTTGACTATTTTATATTTTAGTGTTATATGTAGTTCCTAGTGCATACAAGCTGCTAAGATTCAGGAATTATTGGTAAACCTCCAGATATAACCATTTACTATTGATGAATATATATTTGTCTTGTGAATAAGTGATATTGCTGGTATAGCAAACTTTGGCTAAGCACGTATACTAAAATCAACACTTAGCAATTGCTTGTTAAGTAAATGAATGAATGAATAAATGAATAAAAAGATGGTTATGAAACCTCAGCAAAAAAAAAAAATGTTTTAGGGAAAAAGTCTACAAGCAAGCAATTTTGAGTATGAGCAAATGTACTGTTCTTGTATAAAACAAGATCCGTTATGTATCATAATTCAATGTGCTGTGAAATGAAACCAGATCCCCGAGGTATTAACCACACGTGTTTGTGGAAGCTCCTACCACACCAGGTCCAGAATGCACCTATGCCTTCTTTTCCCTATAATACGGCTGCAAACCTACGAAGAGCTAGACGTCTGTCAGAGCAGAACCTGCACTGAGATTTGGAGGGGGCACACTCCCAAGTAGTAGTATTGTGACAGTGATAGAATATGTTAAATGAAAGACTCTCGACCTGGACAAACTTTCATTTGATTTCTGACATGGATACTTATTAGCTTTGATATTTTGAGAAAATAACATTATATTGGATCCTAACCTTTCTCATCTACTTAATGGTAATCATTCTATCTATTTTGTGCTTTTATTAAGATAATAAAAGTAAATGTCTGTTATGTAAGCCCACGCAGCACAGCTTGGTTCCTGTTGCTCTCTTCTCACTCCAGATCTCTAAGTTTCTCTGCCAATTTAAAAACTAAATGGTAAATCCACTTTACTGAGACCGAGTTGGTAGAGAAGAAAATGCATGGATAATCCCACTGAAGAATAAGGTATAACACATTGAAATGTTGCATATTGGGTGCAGTTCTGAATGGAATGTGTTCGTTTTCTAGTGTTCCATTGGCAAGATGACTATATTATGAAATGAAAGACTTATTTGTATTCTCTCCCACTGGTTTCTTCTTTTAAGAACTTCAGCTCCTACGCTCGTTCTTGAAGTCACCATCCTATACCTGTTTCTCTGCAGCTTCTCGGACCACTGTGTGGAAGTTGATTTCTGGGACCTTGGGAATAATATGCCTTTCGTTGATGGCTACCTTGGGAATTTTGTTGAAAAATTGTAAGTTTTTCTGGGCAAGTCTACATAAAGATCAAAACTGTGATGAAATCATTTAATGATAAAGGTTCATTTTACTGATGTGTAATGTTTTATTATTTCACAAACACTTACCTTAGTAAGGAAATTTCTAATCATTTCTTGTAGTATTGACTCCAGCAAGTTTTCAGTCAACATCCTCTCCAGAACCCATCACACAACTCCAAAATGGTAGGTTCCATACTTTGGAAAACCTTAATATTGGTAAAGGATTAAGTAGACAATTTCTTGTTTTTCACACACTGGAGCAAGATGGACTCTTACACTTAGTAATACAAGTTTTCCTGCTAATTGTAGGAGTCTCATTTAATTGTTCTGTGATATTTTTCCTGAGGGCTCATGATTAAGCAATGACAACAACAACAACAAAACTCTAGTACATATTATAACTAATCCAAATTACCCTCCTGTGTTTGCTTATAACCTGTACTTTCCTACCTCTTCGCCTTTTCTTCTTTCTGCTTTTTCTATGATTCAGAATACAGAGCAGATTTCTGCAATTCTACACATTACTTATCCAGGGAAAGCCAACTCAAAGTCCAGTCTTTTTGCTGTATTCTTTTCTAAATACTTCTCAAGTCGTCTCGCTATCTTCTGTGATCATACAGCATTTCATTTATCTGTCATCTCAACAACTTCAGCACCTTTCATTTGACAAAGACTTGAGTACCTACTGTGTCATAACTTTTATTACAGAGGATAATAGTGAAGACACTATCATAATAATCTATAAGACTGGACTTCAAACTAATTGGCTTATTTATCTTCCTTCTTGAAAAATAAAATATCAGAATTGTCCCAATGTACCATATTATTTTCATATTCAGAAAATACACTAAAGTGGTTTCCTTCTTTAAATCTTTCCTTCATCTAGTTAACTTTTATTTACAGTATAGTGCTCAGCTTTGTGTCACTTCTGAAAAAAAGGTTCTTCTAACTGCACCCCATCCTGTACTCTGATACATGCTGTTTTAACATTCTGAGTCTCTTTTGTATACTTGTATAAGTTATTATTAAATATAATCAATAAATGATTGGAAACTATATAATTCTGTATCTATCTCTAAAATATAATCTCCATGAAGAAAAAAAATCATGTCTAATTTGTTCACATTAATATCCTCTGGACATGTTTTATTTTTTCTTTTAGGTTCTGACTGCTGTTCTTGCCAAGAAAAGTGGATTGGGTACCAATGCAACTGTTACTTCATTTCTAGTGAAATAAAAACTTGGGAAGAAAGTAGGCATTTCTGTGCTTCTCAGAATTCCAGTCTACTTCAGCTTCAAAAAAGAAATGAACTGGCATGTATTTAATTCTGGTTTCCTGCATTTTCTTTGACCTAGAAAAATATATGATCTAAGTAAGCCGAATACTTTGATTCAAGTCTTTAATCAGATAGTAAATGGGTGGTTATATTTGAACTAATGACCTATCAATTTTATGTACCTAGAAACAATCATTGTAAAACCTATATAACATTCCTCAAAGATTTACACTAGGGATAAAAATCAAGATAGATGCCAGATAAAGTGCAAGAAACTTTTTAGGGAGAATTCAAAGAAGAAATAATAAGTTATTATTTCTACCTATTATATTCAAAGAACCAACGAAGTGACTGTAATTTTTAGTTCTTTTAATGGAATTTATAATGTCTTTTGTAATAGTTTTTGTCATCTTTCTGGGATATGGTATGAAACCAGCATGAAGAGTATGATCATAAAAGTTATTGAGTTCTTAAGAAAAAAATGAACAAATTCTCCAGCCACATGCAGAACCTGTGCTTTGTATAGGCTGAGCAGGTTCTACCCATGGGTTTATTGTGTAGGATACCGTAATTTGGGATCACACTTTATCATCGATCAAAGGCTGTGTTCCATGAAAACTCTAACTACTTTAATAATGTTTAATTCCTGCGAGAAGTGGGACTTTGTGGTATTTTTTCTCTCCATGAATAAACAGGCCTGATAAATGAGAAACTTGAGGCATGTGATTATAACCTTCTAAATTAGAAGTTAAAAATAATTTCAGTTTGTGTGGTGGACAGGCTGAATCTTATTCTGACCACTTTCTTATTCCCAGAGTAGATTCAAATTATGTTAATGTGATTGTTTCTGTTTCCAAGCAGTTTTTCATGAACTCCAGTCAAAACTTTTATTGGATTGGACTCTCTTATAGTAAAGAATACAAAGCTTGGTTGTGGGAGGATGGCTCAGCTCCCTCCCTGGATCTGTAAGTTTTTGTTTGTTTGTTTGTTTGTTTGTTTGCTCTTTGTGAATTTATTCTCAGGTCTGACTAGTGAAGGTAACATTTAGGAGCACTGTAGCTAAAATAATCTGTCAAGGGCACAAGAATACAGAAAACAGTATAGGAACAGCAGAATAATAATTTTAGCTCCACCTAGATGTTTATGCCTAAGTGACATGAAAGTGTACTTGTGGCCATTAAAGAACTTTTGATATATACAGTTTTTTTGCCTTAGTATAAGCACATGGAGATATATATGTGTGTTTACAGATGCTCACATACTCAGAGACAATCCAGAGAAAATGGTATATCCACTATTTTCTGTATTCTGGTGGAGTCTAACATTCTCAGCATCCTTCCAGGTTTCAAATACTCTGGGCTTATTTTCTGTATGTATTTTTGTCATTTTTGAATCTCATTTTAATTCATAAGGATGTGATTTGCAGCATCATACAATGAGAAAGTTGATGCTCTGGTTTGTTTCCTAGACTAGACCAGCCAATTCACCTTAAGCAAAATACAAGTAAAGCACATCATACATCACAACCATTAATGACAACAGCAAAAACCAAAAAAAACTGTGGCCTCAGTGCTACTGATAATTGAAGGAGTAAATGAGTGTTTTGCAGCACTGCACTCTAAAATTGTGAAAACTGTGGTGATTGAAAGAAAAAAAAATGACTCGATATGTTAATATTTCATTTGAAGGTTTTTAAAATTTCTATCATTTAATAAAAAAAAATTATCCCTGGACTTTTTGCATATGTTAACATTTTCTTATTCATTACAGATTTTTATCACCTCAAACTTTAAATCCAGAAAACTGCATACAGTATAGTCCAAGCAATAATGTTTGGGATGGACCCTGTGGAAGCAGAAGTTATTACATTTGTAAGCAAAAATCATTACAACTGTAATGTAAGCAATAGCTTCTTAAAGTGTTTCTTAGGACAGAAGGGGTGAGAATAAATGTCTAGGATTACTAAGAATATTACCTGTACCTCTTATATTATTACTAACTATCTACTTCTTGGGTCTGTTAAATGTTTCAAACTGTGTCTTATTATACAATTTCCATGTGTTTGAAACCATGTGTTTTAAAATAGATGGAATTTGTACACATACACCTGAAATTATAAAGCATCAAGATAAAGAATTTTATAAATATTTTGATTTAATGCATATATCTCATATTAAATTCAATTTAGTTTTATTTATATAGTGTACTCTCTGTACAAATTTAAATAAAATTTAATTCACATCAAATTATAAATACATATATATATACACACACACACATACATTAACATCATTTCAGTCCTTTGTGTGGTGTACTAAATTGAGAAATTCCAGTCTCATCTCACTTTTCTGAAAGTAAAAATAATTTCAGTATTTTTTATTAATTCTTTTTGCATATCGATATTTCCATATGTTTTAATTTAGAGCTGAAAGTGTTATATGACAGTATCCTCATATGTCGGGCCTTAAAAACTAACACCACCTTAAGTGACATTACAAGTGGCGCCATTATGGGCCCACAGGGGTGTATTAACGTGGCAGCCTAAGACGGCACCGGGAGGAAGTAGGGTGGGGGTGTCTGCAGGAACCTTGCCTAAGCCATTATTGGCCAAATACGCACTTCCACGCTCGAGGTTGCAATAGCTAGGCATTGAGACAAGATGCATGCTCTCTTGACCTTTAAGCTGATAAGATTATGTAAAAAACCTCCCTTCCCTACTTGCCTTTAAAAGCAAGTGCTTGCATGGTAATAAACGGAACTGCCTCAACAGAACCCCCGCCAAGTCTGAGTGTCCTTTAACCGGGCTGTTTTTGGGGCTGGCGGCTGTGCTCACCTCTCTTCACGGCTCTCTTCCCCTATATCCTTCCAAAGGGGACTGGAGGGAAAGAGGAATCCTGGGCCATTCGCTCGCCCACCAAAAGGAATGAGGCTAGGGCTGTTCGGGTCAGCCGGCGGCAGACCCGACACTCATATGTATTATCCTGCTTCAAAGGAGGATACATCTGTCTGTCTTCTCTTGATGCTTTTGAGTTATGTGGAACAATTGGAAGTCTTTGGCCAAATATTGGTTCCCTTGCGATTGTGCCTGGATTTTGCAAGAGTAAAGGGAATCCCAGCCCTGGTCACATGAATTTATAATACTTACTTCTTTACTCCCTTAGGCTTATCTGCCAGTAAAAGAGTCACTTACATGTACACTGAAGGACTTATTCCCTTCCCTAAAAGACATGTGTCTAATACTAAACAATTCCCTTTTTTGGAGGGGAGGGGTCCACCCATGTTACTGAGGGGTTTCTGAGTGTGTCAACAAAGGGATGGGGCAACAGTGAGGTCCAATCCCTGTGATTTGGGTGGGATTCTCCTGACCTCACAGCTATAAAAAGCAATTCCCTTTTATAACTGTTGCATATACGAGGATACAGATACCTCAAAAAGTTCATGGAAAAATAGAACTAAAAGATAACGTGAAGTTTCCATGAACTTTTTGAAGAGCCCTGTGGGTATTAAGAAATTTGTATTGACATCTCTATTTGCTCTATAATTTTGTATTTTCAGTAAATGAAAAATATTGAGGAGCACAAAGTTTATTTTCAATATACAAAAAGCCAGGAAGAAGAAAGAACCTCCTAAATTTTATTTCTCAAAATATAAATATGATAGGACTACTAACTAAACTCTTCACATTTTGTATGAAGATAGACTTTGGAAAAATGCACTTAAGTTACATGATGAAAAATATAAAATAGAATATAATGTCTTTGAAATGTTTAACGAGGGAGATTCGAAATGTTTTGGTTTTGCTATCCACATAATTACAAAATAATATATCTTTAATTAAAATTTTAAAAATAGTGTAGACAAGCTTATAATGAAAATCAGTAGTTTTCAGTACCAACTATCCCATCTCCCTGTCCACCTCCCATAAGGCAATTTCTTCTGTTTGGGTTTTGATGTTTAGTGTGGTTTTCTCTGTAGTTGGTCTATTTTCTTCATTTTTGTTCAGGAGAAATCTCAGCTGTTTCCATTTAGCCTCATCCAAATACAGGTTCCAGTTGTTGCTTTTCATATCATCACCTTATCAGGTGCCAAAGCCCAATCTTCCTTTTTTCTGAGAACTCATGAACATTTATTACAGTTCCCAGAATAATGAAAAAAACAGAAAGTTTTAAATATGATAGATAATGTCTAATTTCAGAGTCATCTACGCCAACAATTGTCCCCAACTGGGAAAATAAAATTCCTGTTGTTTCCCAATTATAACTCAGATGTTATTTTTCAGCTCCCATGTCATTTCAGGGCATTTTGATGGAAAGTTCTAGCTTGGATGGAGGACGCTGGTTACCCTAGGCAGTGTCCTTCTCACGACATGCTTCCATCATTTTAGTCCCACTCGATCCAGGCCGTCGGACCTGTTTCACTGCTATTTCTCTTCCTCTCACTTCTTGCCTGCATTCTGCTTTTCTTCATCCTGAAAATATCTTTTTAGTCTTTGGAATGGGAAAATACTTCTTTTATATATAGCACTTTCTATAATTTTTTTCTGTCTGATATGAAATTTCTGATATATTATCTGGGGATAAAAATAATAAAAAAGACTGTAGAAAAATTCAGCCTTAGCTCTCCTGAAACTAAATTTTATCACACAAATTTCAGCAGTTTTATCTGAAGATGAAGCATGTCTTTGTGCAAATAAAAACATTTGGAGTGCTTGTTCCCAGATGTCTCTTGGTCTCTCACTGCTTATTTGATTTCTCTTTCTTATGCTGTATAATATTCTTTGCCCTTATTAAAAGCTTTACAAAATTATGCTCATTTAACCCTTATAATTTTTAAGCACTGGTTTTAATTTTCATAATTTTGGACCAATTGAACCTTTTTCCTTTATATTCTAGTGCAGGGTTGGAAAACTTTCTCTAAAAATCTGGACATTTTCAACTTTGTGGGCCAGTCTCCTTTGAATCTACTCAATCTTGCCACTGTAGTACTAAAGAAGATATAAATAATACATAAATGAATGGTTTGACTATGTTACAAAATAATTTTATTTGCAAAAACATATGGTGGCACAGATTTGGTCCACAGGCCATAGTTTGCCAAACCCTTTCCAAGTGTATATTTTGAATCTACTCAATCTTGCTACTGTAGTACTAAAGAAGATATAAATAATACATAAATGAATGGTTTGAATATGTTACAAAATAATTTTATTTGCAAAGACATATGGTGGCACAGATTTGGTCCACAGGCCATAGTTTGCCAAACCCTTTCCAAGTGTATAAGATAAAAATATAAAGGCATCAACCGTACTCTCAACTTTGCCTAATCCTTTTCCAGATGGCATCTTACCAGTTGTAAATGTACTTATAAATTTCACTGTATAAAAACAATTATGCCTTTTATCAGTCTGTGTTCATTCTAAAAGGTAAAAATCAATACAGGATGTGTTATGGCTAACCTATAAGATGTCCACCAATGATTCCCACCTTCTGGTGTACATGCCTTTGTGTAATTTCCTTCTACATTGTTTGAGGCTGATGTGTGTGACCATTGGATACAATGTAAATCATGGTATGTCACTTTTGAGGATAGGTCATAAGAGATATGACCTTTCTGTCTCCCAGATCACTTGATCGGGGGAAACCTATTAGAGTATCATGAGCAGTCCTGTTGAAAGGACTATGTGGCTAGGAACTGAAGCCTCTTACGGACAGTCAGCAAGGAACTGAAGTCTATTTTTAATAGCCATATAGTAAGCCTTCTTTGCAAGCATACTCTTTGGCCCTTCAGATGACTACAGCCCCAGCCAACATCTTGAAGGTAACCTCATGAGACATTCTGAGCCAGGTTCATCCTTCTGAACTGTTCAAGGATTACTAACCCTCAGAAACAGTGTGATATAGTAATGATTTGCTCTTTTAAGCTGCTGAGTGTTGGAGTAATGTGTTACATAGCAATAGATAACTAATACATATTGTGGTACCCAAGGAGGGTGGTATTGTCATAAGAGAAAAAACAAACAAACAAACAAACATAAAACTATATTTTGGGAGTGCTTTAAAGTTGGTAGTGCATAGAAGCTAGAAAGATTGAAAAGACTGAAAACTTCTAGTGAGGGCTTACAGGAAAGTAAAAACACATTATTACAAACTGGAGCAAGTAGAAATTTTTCTATTTAGTGCCTGCATATTTAGTGACACTATTGTCTGCAGTATTGTAGAAAGTAGAAAATGTACTTAATGAATTGGGAGAAATATCTGAAGTTATTTCCAGTCAGAGTGTTGAACTGCCTGGTTTCTTCCTACTACTTATATTACTATGTTAATGGAAGAAGCTATGGATTTGACTGTAAAATCCCCGGTTAAAATCACAGAAAGAGCAAAGACTGTGCCTCAATTCAGTCAGACAAAGGATCTATAAAGGGTATATATACGTAACAGATTGTCTTGTTCAAACAACAGGACTTATAAGAAGATTTAGAGCATTGTCTCTTAGGCATCTCAACAGAAGATCCAGGTAGAGAAACTCAAAGAAATTTAAGTGTGTGGTTTTTACAAATGAAATAAACCTCAATAATATTCATAAGAAATGCCCCCCAATTTTTAAGGTAATTATATCAGTAGAAGCACGGCTACCTTGGAGTAAAAGATACAAAGACAGTAAAACAAAATACATGCAAAAATGTATTCATGTATACAAATGCATACATATTTTTGGTTCCCACACAATAGCAAGTGGAAAGCACAATAAGAAAACTGCACAATCATAAGCACGTGTTATCTTTCATTAAAGAAAATAAAGATTATAATGTTTGTCAGTGGGGATACCTTTGGGATCATATTATTTGGTATGTTCTGCTCTTCTTGAATCTGCAGCTCCATTATTATATTCTTCAGCTCCATGATTTCTGTTTGGTACTTTTTAATATTTTATATCTCTGTTGAAATCCTCACTTTGTTTATGCATTGTTCCCCTGACCTCAGTGAGCATCTTCATGACAGTTATTTTGAATTCTGTGTCAGATTAATTATATAACTGTTTTAATAGGGTTGGTTTCTGGTGATTTATCTCATTTCTTTTTTTGAAACATATTTCCTTGTTTCTTCATTTTCCTCAGCTTTCTGTGTTGATGTCTATGCATAGACAAAATAGCCACTTCTCTCAGTGTTCATGAACTGGCTTTGTACAGGAGAAGATCTTTACCAATCAGCCTGGCCAGAGATTCTGGGGGCCTCTCCAACCTTAGTGCTCATTCAACATCATTCTTTGTTTTCAATGGCCCCTGATCTTCTAGAGAATGTCAGTCCCATCAGTGTTCATAGATAAGTGAGACTGAAGTTAGCTCTTCAGGCAGACCCCAGAAAATTTGGATTGTCAGATGATCTTTCCAACTCTTTGCCTCCTCTCCAAAAAAGTTTGAAGCTGGGTTTTTTTTGGCTAATCCCTCTGTGTTGAGCTGGGGGAAGGCTCTACTGGGTTATGACAACTGCCAGCCCACTCCATTATCTGTTCTCACTGGTCCCAGGCGGCCAGACTATTCTGGGTTCCACCAGCACTCTGAGACAGGCTTGACAGAAGCCAAGCTTCTGGGCAGCCCCTGGAAAAGTTGGAGCATTGGACATGTGGTCAACTTTTTTCCCTCTCCAGAAAGAAACTGGGAGCTGGTGAGTTTCCTCTTGATCATATATGGTGCTGTGCTGGCAGTAGGGAACGTGCTGGCAGAAAGGTGTTTTTAATTTCCCTGCTGGCTTCAATATGGGTAGTTTCACATTTACCAAGGGTGTAGGAGCAACCCAACTAGTTTCTGAATTTCTCACAAAAGGAATTTGTCCACAAATTGTTGGTTGGTGTGTCTGTGGGGGGATGGAGGATCCATGGCTATGTATTCTGCCATCTTGCTAATGTCTTTCTGCTAAATTTTTTTCTTAGAATTATAATACATATAAATATTATGTATTTATAATTTATATATACACAAATTTCCAGCTCTAGGTTCTATAAAAATATATATTTATTCATTGCATTTTTAATTTATATCTAAATTAGATTTGAAATACAATTAAATAAAATGATGAAAACTGTTAATACAACACTGCAAATTGAATGAGACATCCTCACACAATCATAAAAACAAGAACAGAAATGCAAAGAAAAGGTTGAAACGATACAGAAGCATGCATTTTCAATGGACAAAAATGTTGCCATGTTCAAGAAGAAGAAATTGTGGCTGGAGTCATTTCATGACTGGGAGAAAAATTGCCATTGAAAACAATGCCATAAATCATCCCCAGGAACTATGATAAAACAATTCCACACAGTACTAGTTAGAACTTCCAACATATTCTAATTGCCTGCCAAGTTTTTCCTAAACATATGCTTAGAAGTGCTTCCTGTTATGAAGAACCTATGTTGCAAAATCCAATGTGATACTCTTCCTTCGTTTGATTTTACTTGGTCTAGGATCAAAATTGTTAGGCTTACTTTCTTTCCTGAGTCATCATGAATGAAAGCTGTTTGTTAAAACACTAAACAAATAATACAAATAGGCTACAAGAAAGTAAACACACAGATTAAGAACACAGTCACCTCAAGTTACCATTTTATAATTCTTATTCACTAAGAGCTCATAACAAGTCTTCCATATAATCTTTTACTAGTTAAGAGTGTGAAATAGATTTTGGAGTAAGAATTTTTTTTTAAAGGGTACTTTAAAAAATAACGTAGTAGCTAAATCCTCAGTTTCATATTGCAGACGATTGCCTGATCCTGAGTATACCCCATTTCTCCCCAAACTTATAAAATCAATAAAGAAAGCAAATAAATTTAAATAATGCTGTGCTGTCACAGCATCTCCCGGAGACACAGTGTACCACAACCTTCAAATTACCTATAAATAGAGAAAATGAATTCCAGCAGAGTTCTTGCTCCTGTCTACCACTAAACACCTATGGTGCAGAGTAGGGGGATGAATCCTCAAAACACTTTATACAAAAGAGGGGATTAGAGGACCTAGATGAAGTACAAACAGAATTAATCCAGGAAGATAAAACGGCAACAGTCAGTGTCAAAATATGTAACACAGTTGGGAACATGGTAGTTCATAACACTGAGAGAGGATTCGAAATGTAAGATCAGAAGTGTGAACTTGGAACAACATGGTTTCTGTGGGAGGTGCAGATAATAAAGAAGGGGTAGAATCTCTTAGAGATGTGACTGTGGAAGCAAATAAGTAATTTGGGGAACTTGAGGATGCTGAAGAAGAATAAGGAAAAAAACGCAGAACAACACTTTGCCTTCCCCACCTCAATCGTTAACACCACACATAAAGAAAACTGCACAGAGGAGGGCAGAACCGACAGAAAAGGGAGCTCTCAAACTAGGAAGCTTTTCCATAAAAGTAATAGGAATAGAGGGGAAAAAACCGCAAACAAACAAACAACAACAACAAACAAACCACATCTATACAAAACTTCTTTAAAAATTCAGAGAATGAGAATAAAACATTTTATTTCCTATGAAAAGTCAACCACTCAAAAAAGGAAACCACAAAGCTGATGAAAACTGTTAATACAACACTGCAAATTGAATGAGACATCCTCACACAATCATAAAAACAAGAACAGAAATGCAAAGAAAAGGTTGAAATGATACAGAAGTTAAGCTCTGGAAAGTGGCAGCCTGCTAAACGTAAAAATGATGAGCAAAGATTCACAAGGCAAATGGAAGCAATGAGAAAGAGCCACGGCAATCCTGATTCTAGACAAAGAAGTAGGCGTAAAAAGAGCCAAACGAGGCAAAGAAAGACACTTGTAATGTTAAAAGCCACATACCACAGCGAAGATTAAATAGTTACATACCTAACCAGTAACTAACACAGTGACCATTTATATAAATTAAGACCTACAGGAGATGTAAGGAGAAATAGCAACACATAAAAGGTGATCTTAACACATCATTGTCAACACAAGACAGAAAATGTGGACAAAAAACATATTATTTAATAGAAGACCTAAATAATATAGAAAGAATAGTAGGTATTTTGGATACATACTGATCACTAGACACTGATAATAGAAAACATACCTTCTTTTCAAATGCACCTGAAACAGTCACAAAAATCAAACATATAAAACTCTTGAAAAAAGTAAAAAATGTATGGATACTTCCTTAACTGGACAAAATGTACACGCACACACACACACACACACACACACACACTCACTCACATACAGTTGTCCCTTGGTATCCATGGGGGACTGGTTCCAGGACCCCATTCACATAACCTAAATCTGTGGATTCTCAAGTCTCTTATATAGTATTTGCAAGTAACCTATGCATATCCTCCTGTGTATTTTAAATCATCTCTAGATTACTTATAACACCTAATACAATGTAAATGCTATGATGTTATGTAACAGTTTTTAAGTTATATTTTATGTGTATTATTTTTAATTATTGTATTGCTATTTTTGTTTTGCTTTGTTTTGTTTTGTTTGACCGGTAAGGGAATTGCAACCCTTGGCTCTGTGTCGTCCACACCACAGTCTCCCAAGTGAGCTAACCGGCCATCCCTATATGGGATCCAAACCCGTGGCCTCAGTGCTACCAGCATGCACTCTCCCGAGTGAGCCACGGGGCCGGCCCAGTATTGCTATTTTTATTGTGTTTTTTTTTCTGAATATTTTTGATCCATGGCTGGTTTAGCACAAAAATGCAGAATCCAGGGCTGGCCCGGTGGCGCACTGCTACAGTGCGCCGCTTGGGAGCGCGGCGGCGCTCCCGCCGAGGGTTCGGATCCCACATACAGACCGGTTCCCGCTCACTGGCTGAGCGAGGTGCGGGCGCTACACTGAGGGTTGCAATCCCATTGCTGGTCCTGGTCCAGTACGGGCGCGACACTGAGGGTTGCGATCCGTTGCCGGACACGAAAAAAAGACAAAAAGGAAAAAAAAAAAAAAAAGGAAAAAAAAAAAAAAAAGATAAATTCCTAGAAGTGAATCTTAATTTCACTTTTTAAACTCAAG
>NW_007729495.1:23334-24610 GCF_000696425.1 Galeopterus variegatus
CGGCGCCCCCGCCCGAGGGTTCGGATCCCACATACAGACCGGTTCCCGCTCACTGGCTGAGCGAGGTGCGGGCGCAACAATGAGGGTTGCAATCCCGTTGCTGGTCCTGGTCCAGTACGGGCGCGACACTGAGGGTTGCGATNGCCCGAGGGTTCGGATCCCACATACAGACCGGTTCCCGCTCACTGGCTGAGCGAGGCGCGGGAGCACCACCGAGGGTTGTGATCCCATGCCGGTCCCCGGTCCGGTACGGGGGCAACACTGAGGGTTGTGATCTGTTGCCGGACACGGAAAAAGACAAAAAAAAAAAAAAAAAAAAAAATGGAAAACTTTCCCAAAAGACAGAAGAATAGATTTAAGAAGATAGAGAAATCTCTTTCTTTGTTAGAACCTCTTCTTAAGCTACTTTATAAATTTGAAGTGACCACAATAGAAATCCAGTAATAGATTTGAAGGAGTTGGGTAACTTGACAGAAGTTCATATGAAAAAATAAACAAACAGAATAAGTTAACTAAATGGTAGAGCTATGAGAAAGTACTAGACCTGCTTATTATTGAAATATACTTTGAAATATACTTTCCAGTTAAAACAGCATGGTTGGTAATGGTACACAAATAGGCAGACCAACGGAATAGAATAGAAAATCCAGAAATAGTCTCAACTACGTATAGAAATTTAGATTGTGATGAAGGTGGTGTTCTCAAATCATAGGCTTTTTCACTAAAGTTATTCTTTGGACAATTGGATAGCCATTTATTAAAGGGTTAAAATTAGATATATTCCTCTATTCATATACAAGAATAAACTCCAAAAGGATGTTAGTTTGAAACTATGTAAGTATTAGAAACAAACAAACAATAAAAAACCCCAAACTCATGTATTTCTCTATGATCTGGATAAAGGCTTTCCAATTATGGTAAAATTCTAGATTTAATATATGTAAATCATGAAAAATATGACTAGTTTTTCTTAATTTTCATAGCAAAAAAACCCCTACTGAATGCAAAGTCAAAATACACATGACAAACTTGGAAAAATATTTACAATATACATCATAGATAAAGGGGTAAAATCCCTAATATTCAAAGAACATTTTAAAAAATGAATAAAAGAGACCAAAAATCTTCTAGAAAAAAATGGTTAAAATAATATAAACAGCCAGTTCACACAAATAGATATAAAAATGGTCCCAAGAAAAGATGTTCAACAGCAGTTCTCATAAAATTAATGCAAAATAAAATTACAAAGAAATTACATTTCTTGTCTGTCAGGCAA
>NW_007729495.1:25733-27195 GCF_000696425.1 Galeopterus variegatus
GCGCCGCCACACTCCCAAGCAGCGCACTCTCCAGTGCGCCACCGGGCCGGCCCTCCCATACTTTGGATTCCTCAACTCCCAGCTCAAATCCATGATCTAGTACCACTTTACTTTCTCATGCACTCATAGAGCACTCCCTGCATACATCTTGGAACGTCATTTTTCAGTGCAGGTATGTGGTGTACAGATTCAAAAAAATATTATGAAGCTGGGGAGTGTAAGAGAATATAACACAGTGATGAAAGTTCCTTTTCTCATTGTAAAAGAGTTTAATTTCAATGTTCTCTAATGGAAGAATGACAGTCAGTGTTCAGCATCTGTACAATGACGGCAGATGATCAGCATCTGTATGGTAAACATCTGTAAGTTTTATTCCATTAAATGAATGATGGAAATATGAGTTTGATATGAAATATTTTATTCTCTCTATGCACATAATTATGTAACAAATTACAAATAGAATATCCCAAATATTAGAGTTAATTCTAATAACCTGCCTGTAGCTACCCATAATTCTTTTTTTCTCAACTTTTTTTTTTGTTCCTGCTACTAACTCAGGAAAAAGTAAAAATATTTTGGCACTTCTAAGTCTTTCTCGTCCTGTAAGATTCAACCCCCAACCCAGTTGTGATAGGAATCCTTTCTTTCCTGAATGCTTCCTGAAGTTGTCTCTCACTCTTCGAAGATCATGTGGCTCTTCCTTCATAGCTCACTTCCACAATTTTAGCACCATTTATTTGGCAAACATCTGAGTCCTTACCATATAAGCATGCGTATTACTATTGGTATGACTTGGGACACTAAAGAGAGAAAACTGAACAAGATACCATCACTGGCAAAGTATACTATCAGACTTAAAACTATTTTTGAAAATCTACCAATCTTTTGGGGAAAAATAATAACAAGACATTTTCTGAACATCTATAAAAACTCCACCACTGAACTACCTAATTGTGAATGAATGAAGCACAGATAAATTTCTTTTCTTAATTTATTTAATACTAAAGAAAAAAAATTTCACCAATACATCAGGTTATTTCTTGGCTCTGAAAATGTGAAAATGCTGTTTTCTTTGCTTTATCAGGTTGTCCCATCTAATTCCACCTCTAATCTAGTGAACTCCTATCACCCTTAAAAGCTCAGCTTAGAGGTCATTTCCTAAAAAGGTTTTTTCCTAAAACCCCCCATCCTATCCTCTGCTGTATGCTCCTTTAGCATACCATAATTCTTCTAATAGTTTCCACAAGATCATGTGTGCTTCTTAAATAGTTGCTATAAAGTTCACTAAAAAGTGGTTGATAAATTTAACATTTTCAACATTTTGTTTGTATAAAAAAATCTTTCCACAAGAATAATTTATTACAATTAATAAATTGTTAGTAATTTTATAATTCCATCTTACTCTCTATAAAGGATCGTGTCTGACTTGCTCAAGGTTTTATCCCCTGCGTACAGCACACTG
>NW_007729495.1:28636-30591 GCF_000696425.1 Galeopterus variegatus
CTCCATACCATTTTCCATAGAGGCTGCACCATTTTGCAGTCCCACCAACAGTGTATGAGATAATTTAGGTATTAAATGGATACTTCTTTTTGAAAGATTACCTATCAATTCTGTGTACTTTGAAATACTCATTACAAAAAATGGCATAAAATACCTCAAAGACTGACATAATAAAGATAAAAATCAAGATACCAGATACACTACAGGAAAAATTCAATAACCACTGATAAATGATCATTTATACACATCTAAAAGTATATGACACTGTGATTCCATGAAAGTAAAATGATCTCAGAGTCATTAAACATATTTATTTTATGTCTGCTGTTGTTATTGATATGACATGTGAGGAACTTATTAGCTGCATTTTTTTCCTAAGGTGATTATAGATAAAAACGACCACATAATTTTATTTATTTTGTTTAACATTTACTTTACATATTTGTGGGGTAACGTGTTGTTTCAATACATGCATATACTGCACAGTGATTCACTCAGGGTAAATAGCATAGTCTTGTACTCCTGGTTTACCACTTTTCTTCCCCCTTCATCCCCACTCCCTTCCAGGCCTCTGGTAACCATTATTCTACTCTCTGGTTCTATTAGAACCACTTTTTTTTAATACTGCATTTGATTGATGTCACGTATTTGTCTTTCTGTGACTGATCTATTATTTATAGACTAAGTGGGCTCTGATTCACTCTACTTGTCATTTATCATTTATCTTCATGTTTACTTTTAATTTTTCTTCTTTGTTATTGATACTTTCTCTTTCTAGTCCAAATTCCAATTTATTGATTTTTTTTGTCCTATTTCCTACCAGCATATCCATATGTGTTTCCTTGTGTGATTCTATGAGGGCATTTCAAAGTGTTCATGGCAAATGAAATTGAAAGATAAAAATAAAAAATATAAACTTTATTTCTCAACATAAGCCTCACCAAGTTCGAGACACCTTTGAAGCAATGATACCAGCCATTTATTCCAGCCATGAAGAACTGGGGGCCTAGGAAATTAACCATGTCAATGCANTTAGACTCTAGCTGGTGTTCTTGTCCAGAAATTTTATTGAATGCACATGCGACTGTTAAGATCTTTGCTAATAAAGAGTGAAGTTCAGCAGTGAGCTGCGTTCTCTGTGCTTCTCAGAATTTCAGTACACTTCACCTGGGAAGCAAGAACAACGCACTTGATCCTGATTTCACACATTTTCCTTTAGTAGGCAGCTTGATCTAAGAAACCCACTAGACATGCAAGTTGAATACTTTGACCTAGCTCCTCATTTATGTATTTTTTAAAATTTTTATTTTATCTTGTCAGTATACAATGTGGTTGATTATTGTGGCCCATTACTGAAACCTCTCTCCCCCTCCCCCTTCCTTCTCAACAACCTCATATCTGTTCTCTTGTCGTATCGACTTGAAGGAATTGTAATTGTTGTTTCTTCTTCCCTCCCCCAGTTTATTTGTGTATTTATTTTTAATTTTTAGCTCCCACAAATAAGTGAGAACATGTGATATTTCTCTGTCTGTGCCTGACTCGTTTCACTTAATGTAATTCTCTCTAGGTCCATCCATGTTGCTGCAAATGGCAGTATTGCATTCTTTTTTATAGCTGAGTAGTATCCCATTATGTAGATATACCACAGTTTCCATATCCACTCATCTGATGATGGACATTTGGGCTGGTTCCAACTCTTAGCTATTGTAAAGAGTGCTGCAATGAACACTGGAGAACAGGCATCCCTTAGACATGATGATTTCCATTCCTCTGGGTATATTCCCAGCAGTGGGATAGCTGGGTCATATGGCAGATCTATCTGCAATTGTTTGAGGAACCTCCATACCATTTTCCATAGAGGCTGCACCATTTTGCAGTCTCTCCAACAATGTATGAGAGTTCCTTTTTCTCCGCAACCTCGCCAGCATTTATCATACACAGTCTTTTGGATATTG
>NW_007729495.1:31293-32208 GCF_000696425.1 Galeopterus variegatus
ATATCCATATGTGTTTCCTTGTGTGATTCTATGAGGGCATTTCAAAGTGTTCATGGCAAATGAAATTGAAAGATAAAAATAAAAAATATAAACTTTATTTCTCAACATAAGCCTCACCAAGTTCGAGACACCTTTGAAGCAATGATACCAGCCATTTATTCCAGCCATGAAGAACTGGGGGCCTAGGAAATTAACCATGTCAATGCACTCTTTTTTACATTATTAACTGAAGAAAAATGGGTGAACTTATTTAAGCATTTTTTTTTAAGATTAGGAAACAAAAAGTCATGAGAAGCCAAATCGGAATTATAAGGTGGATGTCTAATTATTTCCATTGCAACTTTTGCAAAATTGCCCTTGTTTAATGAGAGGAATAAGCAGGAACATTGTCTTGGTGGGGAAGAACTCTCTGGTGAGGCTTTCCAAGGAGTTTTGCTACTAAAGCTTTGACTAACTTTCTCAAAACACTATCATAATAAACAGAGGTTATCATTCGTTGACCCTCCAGAAAGTAAACAAGAAAAACACCCCCAAAACTGTTGCCTTAGCAACCTTTTCTCTTAACCAGTACACTTTTAGTTGGACTGGACCACTCCCACTCTCACCAGCCATGGCTTTAGTTTTGCTTTGTCTTCAGGATCATGCTGGTAAAGTCATGTTTCAAGTCCTATTACAGTTCTCAAAGAAATACTTCAGGATCTTAATCCTACTTTTTAAAAGTTTCCATTGAAACCTCTGTTCTTGTCTGCGGCTGATCTGGGTGTAATAGTTTTGGCACCCATCAAGTGGAAAGTTTGATCAACTTTGATTTTTCAGTCAGAAATGTATAAGCTGAACCAATTGAGATGTCTGTAGTGTTGGCTATTGCTTTTGCTGTTAATCGTTGGTCCTTTTCAATTAGGGCACAAAAAAAGA
>NW_007729495.1:32926-35899 GCF_000696425.1 Galeopterus variegatus
TACTTCAGGATCTTAATCCTACTTTTTAAAAGTTTCCATTGAAACCTCTGTTCTTGTCTGCAGCTGATCTGGGTGTAATAGTTTTGGCACCCATCAAGTGGAAAGTTTGATCAACTTTGATTTTTCAGTCAGAAATGTGTAAGCTGAACCAATTGAGATGTCTGTAGTGTTGGCTATTGCTTTTGCTGTTAATCGTTGGTCCTTTTCAATTAGGGCACAAAAAAAGATTAATTTTTTCCTTGCAAATTGATGTGAATGGTCTGCCACTGTGGGCTTCCTCTTCAACATCATCTTGTCCCTTCTGCTGATTGCTTTGGGACACTGTTCCCATAAACATTTTGTAAAGCATCAATGATTTCACCATTCTTCCACCCAAGCTTCATCTTAAATATGGTGTTTGTTCTTGCTTTAATTTTAGCAGAATCCAAATTGCTCCTAAGGGCTCTTTTCAAATTGAAGCCTTATCCTTCTTAGTGCCTCAAGCTAGGCCATGTTCAGATAGTTATAACAAGTTAGTATGAGTTTATTTTGGTGCAAAAAAGAAATTGTGATCCATGCAGAATTTTTTTCCTAATGCCCATTTCCCATGAACATTTTGAAGACCCCTCATGCATGTGCAAAAGCAAATTTAGCAAGACTCTGGGAAATACTGAAATATCAGTACCCTGAATTCCAGTTTTAATTTCCACAGTTTAATATAGCAATTAATAGCATAGCTTCTGAAGCTAAACTGCTTGGATTTGAGTCTTGGCTCTGCCACTTGGTTGATCTTAGATTTAGTTATTCAAACACTCTGTTTCTCAGTTTCTGCTCTTTTATGTATAAAATGTGATGAATAATAGAAACTGCTTCATAAAGTGGCTGTGAGCAACACATTAACTGATAAATTTTAGAATGTGCAATATGTCTGGCAAGTAAAAAAAGCCAATAAATGTATTATCCTACCTTCCTCCCCTCTTCCTGTTCCAACCCCAAATCTTAACAATATACTAACATTAGTTAAGTAAGTCCTTAAATACATGAATCCAATTTAAAATATGATTTCTACTGTAAAATCTTTAGAATAAAATACCCCATTTTTTTTCCAATGTGCCCACACTTTGCAGACATAATTTTCTGACACAAGTCCTGCACTCAAGTTAAGACTTTAGATCTCCTAGAATTCTAAGTGATTGAGTATTTCACCATATTTCATAAAACTTTTCCTGAATTATTCTAGTTTTTGTTGATATATTTAAATATTTGATCTGTTGTAATTATTGCCTATACTTCCTAGTATAGAGGACTCGAACTTTTATTATAAAAGAGCAAGCTAAACTTTTCCAGTGAAAGTGTTAATTATTATTGATGACTAGCAACAATTTTGTTGTACTGTATATACAGTAGAACTTGTTTACCAAAATGATAATATATAAAAAATATATACTAAATCCCAGAGAATGTGGGATATATTAAAATATCCCGTGAGATCACAGAGATGATAGCCACAATTAAAGGCATTGTTATCATTCCCAATTCCAGGTTTAAATTTTGAAAGATACTTAACATATTCTCTATTATTTATATTGTTAGAGAGCTGAGAAAGTGGCATTTCTGCTTCTTTATAATTATATCAAAATATAATGAATTTTTAAAGTACAAGTAAATTTGGCATTATTAATAAAAGGTATTTTCTCTTCTAGGCTTCAACTTGCATGAGAACGCTAATAATAAATGAATACATATAAAATATGGTTGGATAATTGCTGAAGATTGCCAAAGTAATAGCTATTGTATCTGTAAGAAGACAACATATACAGATTAAATAAAATACATTAGAAAGAAAAAATGTGAACAGCTGAGATTTCTTGGTGTGATGACTTCAACTATGTGAAATACTTAGCTAAAAATAGGTATCATTAAACATAGAAGTACATATATTATTCTTTATTCTTTAACTTTAAATATTATTTACATATGCCAAATTTTTAACAGGAAAATGCAATGAGCAAAATATTAGTAATATAGGAAACAATACAAAGAAAATAAAAGCTAGGAAACATTACTGGGGCAGAGATATTAAATAAATCTCTTGTAACAATAATTTTCAGAATTTCTAATCTTTCAATACTTTCAAAATAAATTTTGTGACTACAGCTTCCTACTTNATAAAATAAATCTCAAAAAAATTTACATTTTAGATAAGGTAAAAAATAATGGTTTGAAAGAGGTTATAGATAGCAAGGAAATATTAAAACTTTATTAGGTACATAAGGTGTAAAGAGTGTGAAAATGGGTAGTCTCCACTGGAATTTAATTTATTCAACATCAAGAATTTTTTTTCTTCCCTTGATGAGGCACTGAGTTTTAAGTGCTGGGGATAAACAGTTGTACGAATCAAAGAACTACATATGTTTTTCATGGAGCTTACAAACTAGAGGGGAAAGCAGACATTAATAAGGTAATCACATTAATAAATACACAATTACAAATAAGGTTTCTCACAAAGAAGGACAGGATGGTTATCAGACTATAACAAAGAACCTGATGTAGACTGAAGACTTTCCCAATGTAATAATATTTATGGAGAGATATGAGAAATGAACCATTTTATCAACAAAGTAGGGAAGAGATCTAGGAGGTAGGATTGTTTCAGAGAAAAAAAAACAAAACCAAACAATAAAGTAACATATGGAAAGAAAGACTCTTTCAAAACAAAGATCTAAAGTGATTGGATCTCAGAGTTGGAAGAGGAAAATGTTATGATACAATCCTGGAGAGGAAGAAAAGAAACTAGAAAACAGAGATCCTTGAAAAATGTAAAAAAGACTTTTACTTCTTTAGGGTACTCTGAATCCTTAAACTCACTCAAACTGGCATAAGATAAAATGAAGGCTTTATGCTATTCTCCCCCACACAAATCCCAAACAGTGTTGCTAAAACCACCAGGTGATTTTGGACCACAGACAAAAAACAAAACAAAACAAAACAAAA